>NW_021318618.1:11432054-11484067 GCF_001605985.2 Dendrobium catenatum | reverse complement strand
CAATTTCAGACCTCCCGGGGTGCAGGACAGCACTTGATGGCTGCAGGAATCTGTGGACAGCACACAGGATGCAGCAGGAATTGCTGGACAGCAATTTGCTGTGGGTAAAACAGCAATATTGGGGCATCAGGCTACTGGGATTCAAGAGGAATTGCTGGAAATTTCTGGCTGCAGCTTTACAGGGAGGAAGACCCAACGTCAGGCAGCATTTTGGGAGAGAATTGTAGAAGGAAATTAATATATCAGCCTTGGGAATTTTCGGCCAGCAGATAAATATGGAGATGGTTCAATTCCAACGTGAGGGAGGCTGAAATTGTGGGCAGAATTATGGGCCAGGTTTTGGAAATACTTCCAACGTGAGTGAAACTGAGATTGTGGGCAGAAATTGTGGTGGATCTTGGATATCTTGGCCACGGGAAGGAATTTGAATTGTTTCCAAGAGAGGATGTGGCTTTAGGAAACAAATCTATGGGGTATTAATGAGGGGGGCCGGTGGAGGCATAGGCTAGAGATGAATTAATGGGTAGAGATTTAATTCCTGCTACAAAACTCCTTAGATTAGTTAATCATTTAGGAATTTAATCAAAATCTGAATTTTAATTTCAGTTTTAATTAAATTAGGAGGGAATTGATTTGAATTTTAAAATTCAAATCAATTCCCTCCTAATTTAATTAAAACTGAAATTAAAATTCAGATTTTGATTAAATTCCTAATTGATTCCCTAATCTAAGGAGTTCTGTAGCAGGAAATAAATCCCTACCCATTAATTCATCTCTAGCCTATCCCTGCCACCTACCCATTAATTAATACTCTAAATCCTCTCTTTTGGAAACAATCTCAATTGAGCATTAAATAATTATCTCACGACTAGCAGGCATTAAGGCTTTGTATTAACCCCTTTTCCCATTACGGCTGTCGCTCCCTCTCTCTTGGGATTTAGAATAGGAATTAGAATTTAATTCCTAAATTTTCTCTCAGCTCACCGCCTCCCCCCTTAGTGGATTTTTTTTCTAAAATCCGACTCCATAGCCTTAGCCGAATTCTCCCTGGACTTTATTTCTTATTCTATTTCCCTGACTCCTTTCACGGATTCAAGGAATTGAATTCCATCCCTTCCTCTGCTTATTAACCTGCTGAATTTCCTCTCAGATTTTGTGGTAAAATCTGAAATATTTCAGCTTTCATGGAAGGAATTGTATGCTGGAAACAATGTCACTTCCCGTAATTGTTTTTGTTAACTTCTTCACAGCAATTCCTCAAATCTCCACCTCTCCTTGGCATTAATTATAATTCTCTCCACCCTCTCCAATAGAAAAATCTGAAAATTTCAGATTTTCTGAAGGGACATTTCAGCTTTTGTGAGGAGACACTTGGAGATTGTCCACCTTCCCTAGCAAAGCATTTCCGTTCTACATCAACCGCACATACGATCACCTAACTCCTACTGTAGAAATTACAAGTTGTAATAGGCCCAGTGAAATTAGGAATGTATTTTAATGAGAAAGCCCCATATGATGCAGATCTAATCAGGTATGTATCAATTTACCAAGAAAGCCCTATATAATGCAGATCTAGAGTAATGCTTCAAGTCCTATATTTATTTAATTACATGCTTAAAAGAAATAGAGAGCACTAAGCTTCTAGTATGTTCAAAACCAATATTATCACTGAATGCGATTTTTTTTCCATTAGTTGATGACAATAATAAATTTTTCATGTTATGTCTTTTACAAATTGCATGAAAATATTTGTAGGGAGGAAAGCACCATTTCTCTTGCAAATATTTTGGACTTGTACAACTACAGCAAAGCTTGGTTCCTTGCATTATGAACTAGAGGTCACATGTTTAATTCCGGTAGATGGTCTCACTCCAATGCAGAATAAGGTTGCATGGATCAACCCACTCTTAGACCATATATTGGTTGAAGCTTCATACATTGGATATGGCCTATGTTGCACCGATACGGATACGGCGACACGGAAACGATACGGGACACGTCAATTCTTAAAAATACAAGATACGGGTACGGCGCGGACACGGCATTATAATTTATAAATCATACATAAAAATTAAAAAAGCAATCAAAACATAATATTTGAAATTACAAAAAAAATGGCAACAACATCATTTATAGCATTGTAGCTTATAATATCAAAATATAAGTAAGTATTAAATGTCTAGTACAACAACAAAAGCATAAACATAAATTATCTAGCACATGAAGTTTCAACTATTCAATAGAAGGAATGATATAATTATCTTCTTCATTGGTTTGTCTTTGAACTTTCATATCATCTTCAATAAATACCATAGCTTATAATTCAGGCTCATCAAGTGAAAGATTAATATTTTCATATCATCAAGAGACTCAAATCCATCTCGGAAATGAGAGAATCTTGCTCGCAACCGCGGAAGTAAATACTTCACGTCTTTTTTTTCGGATTTTTTTTTGTTTTTCAACGAACACGCGTATCAGATACGCATGTCCTTTTGAAATTAAATATTATTTTAATTGGATACGGCTTTGGCGTATCCGACACGTATCGGTGGAGTATCAGAGGCGTATCTGTGTATCGGTATATCGGATATAGCACGCCTTCATAAATAGGTGTATCGGTGCAACATAGGATATGGCCCTTCAACTAAGAGAAACTCATTATAAAGTATTAAGCCTACCAATAATCGAAGAAAAATGTAGAACTTATCCATTTAGAACATCATAAAATAATAATAATAATTTCAGCCTAGGTTTGGCTCTGAGATAACGTATTTATTCAAATTAACCAGTGACAGTATCTTCTGTTAATGTTAATGACACAATCTGTGACGATATGTTATATGCTTACATTTGCTTTATGGACCAATCGGTCAACTATGCTCATCACTGATGCGGCCAGTTCCTCATAATCTTTCTGCAGCGTATGACACTTGAACTTACAACTTGCTTAAACAGGAAAAAAAAACTGAAAAACTAAAGATATTTGTGCAAAATTAAAAATCAAATAAGAAGAAAGCCATGCTTTGTCATCATCTGATTTACAA
This sequence comes from Dendrobium catenatum, assembly GCF_001605985.2. Lineage (NCBI taxonomy): Eukaryota > Viridiplantae > Streptophyta > Magnoliopsida > Asparagales > Orchidaceae > Dendrobium > Dendrobium catenatum. The sequence goes on along the minus strand of NW_021318618.1, from coordinate 11,481,023 downwards.
GTTTCAGTTCTAGCTGCAAGCCGGATCCAGAAACCCTCGTTAAATGCCAGCACATTTTCAACAACAAGCTGTTCTAGCTGTAAAAGAAGCAGAACAGTCAAGATGCCTAGTCTAGTTTTATTCAAACAAACAAGGAAGAGAATAAAATTAAAATTAAAAAATACCAAGTAGAGCTCCACATGTGGAAGATTCACTATAGATTCATATATCTGGATTACTTCAATATGATGCTGAAAAATGAACATAATCTCAATACACTTACTTCACCGGGATTGGAAACTCTTAGAGTATCTATTAGTCTATCAACTTCTAGAGTCTTCTTGAATGATTTCTCAGCATCTTGGTTGACTGCATAAACCAAAGTTCTCCTGTGATATGATTTCAGAAATCATTTTATTTGCAAACCAAAAATACATCCACCAATAAACCATTTGGGAATATGTGATCAACATAATCATATTTTATCTTCATACTTATTCAAAATGTCATGTAAAGTAAATACATTTTTTTAAGACTGCTAAATTAAATGGTTTCAAACATCATACAAGTTTAACAAATAAAAAACACAAAGTATAGAGAGAAACAGAAAAAACTACGAATGAAAGGTTTGTGAAAATAGTAAGGTTCTCCTAGAAGCAGTAAAAATTCAAGAAGTTTTTCCCCAAACCTATAAACAAAGAAAATACCATGGAGTTTCACAACATGCATTACTCCAAGCATGTTTTTAATAATGTAAAGAACAACAAAAACAATACCAAAACATACAGTTTGCTTCATCTAAATCTGAAGTAAAGCCATTTTTCATGAGGTCTCTTTCACTACACAGTGCAGCTTTGCATTACAAATATTTTAGGGCCCATTTAGAATCGCCCTTTATTTTTTGTTATTATTATTTTGTAATTTATATTTTATATTGTATTTACTTTGAGAGAATAAGATCGAACGAGCAAGACTATCAGGTTGGGGGTGCGTGGGGCAGTTACTACAATTAAGGGAAAGGTTGGGCGCGATCGGACACCTTTATGAGGTGGTTGGGCGTGACAAAGATGGTGGGGCTGCGCAGTGTGCAAGAGTGGGATAGGCCTACTGTTGGCGCAGGGTTAGCCATTGGCAGTCGTGAGGTCAAACAAAACAGAGTTCCCTATCCACTAAGCCACTTAAAAACCTCAATACCTTTTGTCCCTAATCCACACCAATGCCTGGGACTATCTCATGTTTTTCATATTAATGTGGCTAGATGGTCTGTTATTTTTAATATATGAATACTCACGCACAACTTAATTTGAGCTCAGAAAAAATAAATTTATTATGAGTACAATCCTACTCATGTTCCATGAACTAATCCTTACCCAATTTGGCACTAAAGTTAAATGTATTATATCCAATAATGGGATGGAATATTTCAATCAAGCTTTATCCTCATTTAAATTGAATTGAACTAACGTATAATGAGTCATCTACACGTTGTAGCAAACTGAATTTGATTTTTATTCCGTTTCATTTAAAGATAAGCAAAAGAAGAGTATATCATGTAAAAGACAAACAAACTAAATCACAGGCATTCCCAAAACTTACCAAATATTACAATGAGATTACATGATAACCACATATCTTTGATCACGCATAACCAAATTAATGCAGGTAGGCAGGAAAATTATAGATTTAATAGGAAATTGGAAAGACAACAAACAAATAAAGATACTAACTAGTGAGTTCTTAAGTTGTGGATGCTAAATCCTCAAAGCATTGTAACTCCTAAATTCTCAAGCCAAAAAAAAAAAGAAAAAGGATTCATTAACTCATCATAACTAGGATTATACAAATCACAATAGACTTTATAGAAATAGTCTGACAACTGAAAGTCCAAATTACACATATGTTCTTATTTTTAAATAATTCTCATGAAAACAACCAGAACAAAAAACATTAATTCCTACGAAATCTAAAAAGCAAATTGAAAGCACTATCCATCTACATCAGCTTGTCATAACCAAAAGTTTTGATCCCTCATGCAAACATCTCATCGGCACTCCCACTCAAATTTTACTCGAATTCATCTAGCACTCAAGCAAATGGCCTTCTTTTTTCAAGAGAGGACGAAATCAATGTCACCCAAAGCCATGCAAGTTACAGCGGAGCATCAGCAATCACTAAAAGTGGATAACATAATAAGCTCAAAACCTCTTTCCACATTTGGGAGGCGAGACAAGAGAATACCCCCTCCAAGTTCGAAAGCTCGAGTCCACCAAAATATCCCACCGCTGCTGAGCCACGCCCTACGAATCGAAATTAATCTACAATGTTAACAAGAAGGAGAGGAGACAATGAAGAGGAAAGACGGCAGGCCCTAACACAATTCTAAGAGAAGAAAGCAGAAGGAAGCAACAGAGTCGTTTACCTTTGAGCGATAATGGAGGCAGAATCCAAATACAGGCGCTGCCGCCATGAATCCACTTTGGCTGCCTATCAGCTACGTACTGTCCGCGCCAGCCAAGAAGAACCGATAGGTCGGGGCCGTGGCGAGTGATTATAGACGTGCCAAAATAGGAAATTAAAAAAAAAAAAAAGAGAGAGAGGATATTTTCCTAAGGTATTAATTATTATGATTAGTAAAAAAATATTTATAATTTTATTAACTTTTTATTTTCTTAGAATCTAATTACTATTACTTTTTATATAGTTAATAAATAATTTATTTATTTATTTCAGATAAATACTTATGAAAATTTTTATCTCAATATTTATAAAATCTATATTATGATAAAAAAATAATAGAAAAAGTTAGAAATCTGCATCAAATATTTTGTAAATTAAAAAAAAAAGAGCAAGGCATACAGCCATTTTTTAGATAAATACTATATTTTTAAAATTTTAAATTTTCAAAATAAAAAAATATATGTTACTGGAATTGCTTCTCTTTAATATGGCATGCAATATAAAAATACTATTATAAATTAATATACAACATAGCCTGCAATATGTTTTCCACATCAATCAAAATAATGGCGGTTATCTTTTAAAATTAAATATTTGAAAACATTACTAAATGAATCCTTTAGCCGTTTGATTTAAAATAAAATAGTCTTAAAATATTTTAAATACAAAAATTTTAGTGCACTTGAAATTCATTGTTTAATGCTTTTTGATATATTTAAAATTCCTTAAATTTGGACTAATTCTAAATACACTATAAATTCATCATATTGATCACCACCCACTACCATAATCATTAGTCGAGCACCACCAACCGCCACCAGCAACTGCCACCACCACTAGCAACACGTACAACTAGTCAACCACCATCTGCCACGGTTTGCCACAATTTATCATCACCACCGTTGACCATCAACCATAATATTAAAAAATGGGAATAAAAAATATAATCTAAATATTTTATATAAATTCAAAAATTTAAAAGAAGTTGAATAATTCAATGCAATGAAGCATTTACTTGCTAAGGATGTTGTAGTTTCATCTCATGGTTTTTCTCTACCAAAATAAATTGTTAATTTCATTAAGAAATTTGTTAAGGCTTGTAAGAAAAAATTTTGTGATTGAAGTTTTAAAGCAACTACCAAATTTATAAAATTTGAAATCAGTTTAAATCTCTAATTACATACAATCAAATATCTTAAATATGTATAAATTTTAATAAATCTTTTATTTTCTATAAATACAATTCTTTTGAAACAGCTTTATTAAGATTTCGTTTGAGACAGCTTTCCTAAGTAATAAAAAAGTTATCTCAAACAAAGTCTAACTTATAGATACAATTCATAAGTTCTTATTGATCCCTCAACACTCATCTCAAAGCAATTCCAACCGTTTCAAAACTCACGATGATGTTGGATTCAAATGAATCTAAAGTGTTACAAAAAAAACTGAGATCCACGAAAGGGAAGCGAGAGTGACAACAGCTCTTTGATTTCTTCTACATAAATAGTTAAAAATACATTTAATTTAAATAAAATTATGCATGAGCTGGGAATATTACTTCCAGTCACACAGGCTGGGCATAGAACAATTTTGCTATTGAAAAAAAAAAAAAAGAGAGAGAGAAGAGAAGAAAAAAAAAACATCGTGGATGAACAGTTGGTGAGAGGAAGCTAAAAGGAGATGGCCAACTTTTTTGATTTCTTAAGGCAAGGCAGTGATGCTTCCTGCTCCAACTTTCAGCCGCTTATCGAAAATGCACCAGCTGCAAATAACAGATTCCTCCGGGAGAACTGCTTGAAAATAAGAAACACTAATCATTGGTGATTTTTTTTTTTTTTTTTTGAGTAAAAGCTGTAAAACAAAATAGATCTTCATGTTCTAAATCTCATTTGTCGCAAAGAAACATCAATGACAAGTTGACTATGCCTCAAGTGATTTCTCTAAGGCTTCGTTTGGAATGGCTTTCTTACTGTTTCTTAAAGCAGATTTTTAGTACAAAAATTTAAAATTTATGTACTAAAAAACTGCTTTAAGAAGCAGTAAGAAAGCCATCCCAAACAAAACTTAAAATTATAACGTTCTTCTGACTATTTTCTGCAGATTTTCTTGTGTTGTAAGTCATAGGTCAAAGACATTGGGGGCTCGAGAAGCATAGCTTAAGAACATGAGGACTGGGATATCTTACCTGCAATGTATATACTGGGGTTGATTTTGTTGGAAAAGCTTTCAGTAATCTGAGTCTGTTACCACTGCTACCTTTGCTGAAATCATTTTAAGGAAAATGGCCTCTTAGTTGGTAAAAATAAAGCAAAGTCATTTCATAATGAATTATTTAACACCTAAACTTCTATATTTACTAATATACCACCTAAAATCTCATTTTCCTTCTATTCTACCACTCCATTGAAACGATGAGATACTTGTATTCACTATGAAAGGATGTCATTGATGGGGAAGACGTTGTCGATAGTGACTTTTGACATAAGGTTTAAACGGACTGTTAGAATTAATTAAAAGAGGGATTTTAGGTGGTATATTAGTAAATATAGAAGTTTAGGTGCTAAATATATATTTTCAATAGTTTTAGGTGTTATGTAGGTAAAAATTCCTTAATAAACTTACTTGTCATCCATCTTTGTTGTCTTGTTGCTGGAAGTGACGTCCCATAACTTAACAGTGCCATCAGCAGATCCAGAAGCAAGAACTGTTCCTTCGCCGCTGTAATTAGATGGAATAAATCAAGTGTATCAAAATGCTTTAAATATGAAGGTAGTCGTGAGTGCGCTAATGACTTATTTATAGATTATCTGAAAGCATGCAGTTGCATTACAGTTGTAAGAGGCTGGCATTTTATGTAGGTAAAGCCAAATTATTTGTCTTATGATGTTCGATAGAGGTGAAAGTTCACCAGAAAAGTACAAAGCTTCTAGGAAAGTGAAGTGGAAGAATCAATCTGGTCATAAAGTTAAACTCAGTGAAGTTCATCGCATTTTTGACAGTAAAATGATAAGATTTGCACTAGCTTAAAAAGATGTGAGGGCTAAACAAAGAACTGTTAATTCTATCTAATGGTTCAGTTGGCTTCTTGTGAATAGAAAAATGTTCTAGAAATGATGACTTTATTTTCACTCATTTTGAATGTGAAAATAAAATCATTTTTTAATGGAATTTGATGCAGAGCAGGATAAGGAAGAGGAACTCCGGCACTTTATATCCTTTCTAACAAACTCTGCTTACCACTATCTTTTTTACTACTTTTTCTGTTTTTACAGTACAAGTGCACTTTTTCAATATAGTAGCTATTTTTAGTATATCACCGGAGGAGGGGGGAGTATATAGGAAACATAGCAAAAGGTTTTGGTAGCTTTTTGAAAAACTTTTACAGAAGATAGTAATACAGAAATACAGAGTTATTTCGGTGAGTATTTTTCTTGTCTTCTCCGGTCTCCAATTTTTCTTTGGCTTGGCGTCATTTGTGCAGGTGCTTGGCGATCTGTGTGCAACAGCTAGTATCAGAGCCACTACCTGAAGAAGATGACGGAGCGAGGAAAGGAGCCTGCAACGGAGGAAGGGCGGAACCTTGAATCATTATGGGCAAACCAGGATCACGCCAATCGTCAGATTGACGCGCTGGAGACGGATATACAACGGTTGGGAGTGGAAATGCGCAGGGAGTTCAATCTTCTGAGGGCGGGACCTCCACAACCGAGACGGAACAGAGACGAGATTCCTGTTGTAAGACCATTGCACAGGCGGGGGATAGCTGCGGGTCGAGGTGGCCGACCTCCACCAATGCCGATACCACAACTATCGGATTCAGAGGAGGATGATTTTATACACAGGGAAGCTGACTTCGTCGAATCGGAAGAAGAAGAAGCTGGAAATCAATACCGCAGGGATTGGCAGAGGCCGCGGCGACAACTCCCTCAACAGAACCCAGGTGAATTTAAAGTGAAGTAAGACATCCCATTTTTCGACGGTCGAATACACATTGAAGATTATCTTGATTGGGTAAAATCAGTTGAAAATTTCTTTGACTACATGGAAATTGCTCCAAACAAACAAGTGAAGTACGTCGCATGTAGATTGAAGGGCGCGCTAGTGCTTGGTGGGAACAAATAGTTCAAACAAGGCAAAGAGAAGGAAAGGTTCCGTGCGCAATTGGACACGGATGAAGCAGCTGCTAAGATCTCAGTTCTTGCCCTCTGATTTTGAACAAATTCTGTACTTACGATATCAACATTGTGTCCAAGGCACCAGATCAGTAAGTGACTACACGGAGGAATTCAATCGACTAAGTGCCCGAAATAATTTGAACGAATCAAACAACCAAATGGTTGCCCGATACATAGGAGGTCTCAAAGGCAATATCCAGGATCGCCTGGAACTGAATTCCGTGTGGTCTATGTCTCAAGCCGTCAATTTTGCTATGAGGATCGAAATGCAGCAAAATAGACAAGCGAGGGGTACTTATAATCGCAGACATTGGAAAGAACCATTGACAGGACCAAATCGGGCAACTCCACCAGGTCCGAAAACTTCTCAATCCCCTCAGATAATCAATGCTCCTGCGAATGGAGCTTCTTCCAGCGTGGATCCAAAATACCCACCCAAACAGAGGCCCCAAGGTAAGGAGGATCCGTATGTGCGCCCCTCTACGATCAAATGTTTTAGTTGTCTACAGCCCGGACATAAATCGAACGAATGCCCGCAAAGACAACAGGCTCATGTTTTAGAAGGCGGAGAGGAAGGAGAACAAGGAGAAACCGAAGAAGGAGATGAATTGGAGACGGAAGACCTCCTAGCTGATGAAGGAGAACCCGTGGCATACATTCTGGAAAAATTATTATTAGCTCCAAGACAAAACATCAACTCTCAACGCCATGCCTTGTTCCGGACGCGGTGCACCATTAATGGTAAAGTATACGACCTTCTGATCGACAGTGGATGTACATAAAACATAATTTCAAGGTCAGTTGTTCAAAAATTACAATTGAAGACGTCAAAGAACCACAATCCTTACAAGATAAGTTGGGTCAAAAGAGGCGTCGAAATTGCTGTAAGCCTGTAACCGAATCTTGCCGCGTGACGTTCTCCATTGGGAAGCAATTATCTGTGAAATTGTATGTTATGTGTTGGAAATGGATGTTTGTCATCTTATTTTGGGGAGACCGTGGCAATTCGACGCAGGGGCCACTTATGATTGTAGAGCAAATATATACTCCTTCGACTGGAAGGGCAAACGCTTACGCTTACTACCCGGCTCTCACGACGATAAGGTGCCCAGTACCGTGCAGCCAAGGCAAACAGCTATACACTTTGTCACAGGCTCTGTATTACTTCAATGCTGGCGGGAGCCATCCCCCATCTTTGCACTTTTGATAACCGAACAGAGCACTAATTCGGAGAGGAAGGAATTACATGTTGATATTCGCAATCTGTTGCGACAGTATCAAGACGTCGTACCTGAGGAGCTACCTGCTCAACTACCACCTCTCCGTGACATACAACACCAAATAGAATTCCTTCCCGGTTCCAGCTTACCAAATATTCCTCATTATCGTCTCAATCCAATAGAGCAGAGAATCCTGCATGATATAATCGACGATTTGTTGGAAAAGCAACTGATCCAAGTGAGCATTAGCCCGTGCGCCGTGCCCGCCTTACTGGTTCCGAAGAAAGATGGGAATTGGAGAATGTGCATTGACAGTAGAGCTATTAACAAGATCACAGTTAAGTATAGATTTCCGGTACCACGCATTGAGGAATTGTTAGATCAGCTAACGGGCGCTGTTATATTCTCCAAACTGGATTTACGTAGAGGATATCATCAAATCTGTATACGTCATGGGGACGAATGGAAGACGGCATTCAAAACACCCCAAGGACTATATGAATGGAAAGTCATGCCGTTTGGACTGTGTTACGCACCGTCCACCTTCATGAGAATGATGACCGAAGTGTTGAAGCCCTTCATAGGCAAATTCTGCATCGTTTACTTCGATGACATCTTGGTGTATAGCACCTCATGGCAGCAGCATTTGGGGCACTTGTCTATGCTGCTCGAAGTCTTAAAGCAACAGAAATTGTTCATAAATCTTCCCAAATGCGAACTGGGAGTTAACCGAGTGGGCTTTCTCGGGTTTATCATCTCGGCAGAAGGAATTCACATGGATCCAAAAAAGGTCTCAGCGATTACAGATTGGCCTGCTCCGCAAACTTTTTTTGAGGTACGAAGCTTCCACGGCATGGCAAACTTCTATCGCAAGTTTATTAGGAACTTCAACATTATAATGGCACCTGTTACAAACTGTCTCAAATCCAAAGTATTCCTATGGGGTGAAGAACAGCAACATAGCTTTGAAGAGATGAAGAGAGCACTTAGCTCAGCCCCTGTTCTTGCTCTACCCATTTTTGAAAAGTTATTTACAGTTGACGCTGATGCTTCGTCCGTCGGGATTGGAGCTGTTATGTCACAGGAGAACCGACCCGTAGCCTATTTTAGCGAAAAGCTTTGTGACACTCGGCAGAAGTGGACAGCTTATGAGCAGGAATTCTACGCTATTGTTCGGGCATTAAAACAGTGGGAACACTATTTGCTACACAATCAATTCATACTTTGTAGTGATAACAAGGCTCTATCGTTTATCAACGGCCAAAAGATAGTTAGCCGTATGCACGCTCGTTGGCTAATGTTCCTACAAAGATTTTCATTCATAATCAAACATAAGCCAGGTGTTGAAAATCGCGTAGCCGACGCTCTAAGTCGTAAACGCATATTATTAGCCAATGTGCAGACACAAATTACGGGTCTTGAATATTTAAAGGAGCTATACACGACAGATTCTGATTTTGGGAAAATCTAGGCACAGTGTCAAGAACAACAAGATAGTGGAGAATTCTCCATACAGCACGGCTACCTTATCAGACAAAACATGTTGTGCGTTTCGATCTCGTCATGGAGACAACAACTTATTCGTGAGACTCACGGAGGAGCCTTAGCAGCTCATGTAGGAAGAGAAAATACCCTTCGACAGCTGTAGTCGCGGTTCTACTGGCCACGATTACGACGTGATGTCTACCGAATTGTGGACAGCTGCCCGGTTTGCCAAATCTATAAGGGAGGAACACAAAATACTGGACCTTACATGCCGCTACCGGTACCTGAGTCAATATGGGAAGATCTTAGCATGGATTTCGTCCTTGGATTACCAAGAACCAAACGCGGTAGCGACTCAATATTGGTCGTCGTTGACAGGTTCTCCAAGATGGCACACTTCGTTTCTTGTAAGAAGACCTCCAATGCTATGCACATCGCAAAGATTTTTTTTGACGAAGTTGTTCGCCTCCACGGGCTGCCTCGCAGCATTACGTCGGATAGAGACGTGAAGTTTGTAAGCCATTTTTGGCGGGAGTTATGGAAGCGACTCGGTACTGACCTTCGTCTCAGTTCAGCATATCACCCACAATCCGATGGCCAAACCGAAGTTGTCAACCGCACCTTGGGCAATATGCTCCGGTGCTTGGTACAAGATCATCCAAAGCGGTGGGAAGAGGTATTAAGTAGAGCTGAATTTGCTTACAATGCTATGACTAACCGATCTACAGGTAAGGCTCCCTTTAGTATCGTCTATACTAAAGCTCCCAACATTGCCATGGACCTCGTGATCTTACCGAAAAGCAAATCAACTACTGCCACCTCTTTTACTGAAGATTACTCTAACATGTTGAAGGAAGTGCGGCAACAAATTATAAGTGCAAATCAGCGCTACAAGAAGGGTGTCGATATGCATAGGCGACAACAGCTGTTCAAGGTTGGAGATTTGGTCATGGTGCGTCTCCGCAAAGAAAGATTTCCTCCCGGAGCCTATTCGAAATTGACACGCCGCAAGCTTGGCCCAGTCCCGATCATTGCCAAGATCAATGATAATGCCTATACCGTTGAATTACCAGCTGATTGCAACACTTCTCCAACATTCAATGTCCGTGATATAGTTCGTTACAACTCGCCGGATGACGCTATCGTCACAATTAGCTCGTCGGAGTCGAGCTCTTCTGAAGCCGGGGAGGACTGATACAGAGCAGGATAAGGAAGAGGAACTCCCGCACTTTATATCCTTTCTAATAAACTCTGCTTACCACTATCTTTTTTACTACTTTTCTGTTTTTACAGTACAAGTGCACTTTTTCAATATAGTAGCTATTTTTAGTATATCACCGGAGGAGGGGGAGTATATAGGAAACATAGCAAAAGGTTTTGGTAGCTTTTTGAAAAACTTTTACAGAAGATAGTAATACAGAAATACAGAGTTATTTCGGTGAGTATTTTTCTTGTCTTCTCCGATCTCCAATTTTTCTTTGGCTTGGCGTCATTTGTGCAGGTGCTTGGCGATCTGTGTGCAACAGAATTTTGAGAAGATTTGTTTAATTTAAAATCAAAGTTGGTGTATAAATATGTCCAACCAGAATTAAAATGTAAAAAACTTCGTTATTTTTCAAAACATGTTTGCTATCTTCAAGCAATTAGATGAGCCAAAAATATTAATAATACCAAAGTGTATTTTGAAGGCTATAAGTTTATTTTATGACAACAAAGTCAAAGCATCTCATAACCTGTATTTTGACCATGGTAAATAATTTTTTTGGGAGTCAATACGACTCCAAATCGTAAACCGTCTTCGCCATAATGTTGTTTTTGTAGTATTTTACTTGCACTAATTTTTTTTTTGTAATTTTTGGGATTGAATATAGATGTGTACATTAATGTTTTAAGTTATAGAATCTGTTTTGACGTTCATTACTGATAGATGATATTAGATAGCTCTGATTGTTATTTATTAAAAGATTAAAAGAATAATTCTTTCAAATTAGATTCTGGAACATCACAGAGCACAATAACCATTATTCTAAATTTATTAAGAGAAACTCTATAAATCAGTAAAATCTAAGAATTCCACCAACATATGCACATATTTCCCTTACATGAGATAAGTTTAGAAGAAAACAAAAAGCTAAATAACGTATAAATAAATGCAATGCAAACCTAAAAGCCAGAGTCCACACGCAAGAGTTATGACCCATTAGCGGAGATACACACCGCCCTGTGGAAAGATCCCACATCATAATAGTACCATCTTCATCACCAGAAGCCATATACCGTCCATCAGGAGACATTGCTAATGACAGTATCATGCTTCTATGACCAATAAATATGCGAACACTTTCTCCTGTTTGGACATCCCATAATCTGACTGTTTTGTCACTTGAACCGGTAGCAATGTAGTTACAATTCGCATGCCATTGAACACACTGTGAGACATAAATTTTTAAATTGCAATTAAGCACATATTCATGCAATAACTATACTTGAAAGCCACAACAAAATTAAAAGATTTTGTTATTGCTAAAACCTGTGACAAAAAAGGTTTGATTGCAAAAATTGTGAGCAGGTGGTATAATATATCTATTGGCATTTTTTTTTTTAACTTTCCTTTGAAAAAAAATTGGATAGTTGGAAAGACAAAAGTCACCAATGAAATGAGTAAGTCTTACATCAACATCAGAAAGATGCCCAGCCATTATTCTCAACGGTTGAATTCTCTCCATTGACCAAATCCTAGCAGTTCGGTCATGGGAAGCACTGACAAAGTAGTGACCAAATGGACCAAACTGGATAAATGAAGCAGATGATGTAAGAGACGGTTAGTTTTGAAGAAGAACCACATTTAACATGAAGAGATGACCACAAAAATTATAATAGAGATTTCGGAGGAGAGATAATGGTAATGCTCGCAGAATTAAAGAATGCAAACAATAATTTGAAAATGCATAGAAAATCAGACAAATTATTATGAGATCTAATAGTTCAATCTCCCATTTTCCACTCTCCTCTCTTCTCATTCTAATTTTAAAAAGTATATGAGGCATGTAAATATAATTTTATGGTTTATAAAAACCTACTTTTGGATGTCCAAATCATTCTTCTTCTCAAGGGATTCTAATCCTTAATTTAATGTGAAACCGTGAAGAATCATGAAAGAGGTTATCTCCTCATACAAGCATTAGTCTTTTCTTTTGATGACTTTTTTCTCTTTTCTCTCCTCATTCATTTTATTCTAATAGTTTTTTCGTTAGTGGACGAAAGAGAAACAGAGTTTTTGTTAAATTTATGACAATTGGATTTTCTTTCTTGATGAAATTTTAGAGTTGCGTGGCTTCTATGATCCCTAACCTTCTATTATTAATTTTAAATAGAAGACTTTTTTGTACAAGTTGGATTGACCATTTTTCCAGTTTTCATCAATAGTACCACTTGATTGTTCTCGTATTAATATAGCTAGTTTTCCACGATAAATGCATGTTGTGTTGGGTAATGGACTCAAAATCTAATTTATAATGCTATATTAGCATTAAAAAAATCTAGACATTAGAATCATCAACACTAAATTTGATATCAGAACTTAAGACTATACCACAATATTTTCAAGTAGGGCCTAACATTGGGCTAGTGAACAGGAAAGCAAAAGCAATTTTGATAGATCAACAAAAATGATTAACTGAAATGCAATTTAAGCTATGATTCTACACAATTCCAATATAATTATTGCAGAGTTAACAATAATATTTCTACAGTTGATGGGAGAGCTAATCCCGAGATAATTTCAATTTGGACGGAGTTCAAAGAACTTTTTAAAAGGTACAATATATTTTGATTTTCAAGGATTGAATATGCTAAAACAAAGTTAATTTGATCAAATCAAATATTTTGGCGAACTAGTATAAGTAAAACAGATATGCGCTAAAATGAAACATAAACTTAAAACTAATATTTTCCACTTATGTGCTATGGTTACCAATTTGACGACTAATTTAAAAACTTCAAAGTAACCATAATATTTGAATATTTCAATAAGTTTGAAAATTATGTAGCAAAGCATTATTTGTTAAGAGATCATTTTGCATGTTTCATTAATGATCTTGGGAAAGAATTTAGAATGATTTATGTTGTAATTATTGTTAGAAGCTTTCTATAAGCTATACAAACAAATGATAACTAAAGAAATTTGTAATTCAAAGAATTTAGTAAGGTCCTGGTCAATCTAAGAATGATTTTGTCCACCAACTCTAAAGAAGGTAAATGCAAGGAAAATATGATGATATAATGGATTACAATCAATTGGATGAAAATACACATTTAAAAATTCAAAAAGTTCTAGTAATAGCTCAGCTTTAATGTATTTGATTTGACTTTATCCACTGAATCATCAACCAATACCTAAATAATTCAAAGTTCAAACTAAATATTACCAAAAGGGCGATTGTTCACAGTTTCTATTAAAATAAAAACATAAAATCTTGGTTTAATGAGATAGTTTAAATCCTAATTAAACCGAATTTCTTATGCTACATGATACATCACTAAGAGCGAACCTTCATGAAAACTCACATCAACATTTGGCAAACTATAGGCTACCAAAAATGCTCAATGGCATGAACACCCATTAAGACAATGAACGGCATGGTTCTCACCCATCTTGTTTTCACTAATGAAAATCTAAGGATTCGGTTGGAGTGGCTATAGGTCTGCATAAAATAGTTGTAAAATTATTTCGGAAAAAAATAAATTCAATGAAATCTGTTGTTGGTAACATAATATTTCTTTTTTCTTTTTTGAAAAAACTGAATATCATGTTTCTTATAGCTACTACACTCTAGTAGATCTAAATGTAAAAAGCATATTTCTATACATAAATTGTAGAAAAATAGCCAGAATGCAAGAACCAAATGGCAGTGTGCCTACGATATGAAAAGCAATGTGAAAGCTTGCCCAAATAGATCTAGGCCTAAAAAGAGAGGAGAAAATTATGTAGCAGACCATAAGAGCGAACCTAGGCCCAAATAGATCTAGGCCCAAATTAAACCCCAAGCTTATACATATTGGACACGCAAATTATGCTGTATCCATCTTCGCCTACATAATCATATTAGCATTAACTTGAAGCGTCTTATCATATAAATAACACTAACGGAAAACGGGCAAAACTAGCACAACTCCTACAATTACAGATCCGCATGTGTGACCCAGCTTTCCTTGCATTGCAGGAATCATAGAAAGAAAATTAAAAATAAAGCTTGCAAATTTCAAATAATTGTCATTTAAAAGGAAACAAAAGAAAATGATTTTATTAAAAATGCAAACCTGAATATCCCACACAGGGTAATTGTGACCTTTGTAGCAGACCAGATTTGCATTCAACCTGGTACTCCATAGTCGAACTAAAGCATTTAAATAATAGCATCGGTAAGTACATGATTAATGCTAAGGCTGCAAAACCTCTTAAGACTACCAAATGAATACGCCCACAAAATTGTTCCTAGAAATCCAACTCCAAGATTTGAGAAAAGAGAGTAGAAATGTTTTTCCTTCTCAGTGAATGATCCAACAATTCAACAAAATAGAGGATATTTAATAAATATGCATAACATGCAATGAAAACATCACGACAGAAGACATACTTGTTGAGTCAGCAGAAGAAGACAAGAGAAACTCTCCTGTAGGACAAAATGAAGAAGAATAAACTGGTCCTGAATGACCCTGGAACAATGTGTAAGATCTTTTACCCTCATCAGACCCTAAGAAGATCTCATTTTGAGAAGATTCATTTTCTCCCTGCATCGAGACTGCAAAATGCAATTTATTAGTTAATTCATCAATTACCGATATGCAGCAACAAATGCATAGTATTTTTATGGAATATAAATTACAAAGTAGCGCTTCATTATCGACCAAAACCCCAAAGTATTATTATGCCATCTGAACATCCTTGTACTTTTCACATGAATGGTTAAATCATCATAGAAATTGAAGAGATCTGATCAACATTTAACTCTTAAATTCTAAATTACAATCAACAGTTTTGACTTGAGTTCAAAGAGAACATAAAAGCAGCACGTCTAAAATCAAATTGAGGGGAAAATAGTCATTCTCTTTGTAAGAGGAACAACGTTCAATACACAAGTGTCTGCACACACAGACTAGCATTTTATCCTATACAATATACACAAGAAAAAGAAAGTATTAAAAATATTTATTTATAGAGATTACATGCAAAGGCCACGCCATCTCACAAAATTATGGCAAAATGTATCAGTAGATGTAAAATAAAAATTGATAAATCATATCATTAAGAAAATATTGAAATAACCATAATAACTAAGAAATTAGGCTTATAATGTTATCTTTAATTTTTTACGCAACATTAGTGCTCGAACCTTTTTTGTTTTTTTTGGGGGTCTCATCCAAGTGAAAAGTTTAAGGACTGAAAACTTTGTGCATCAAATAACACAAAAAATAGAGATTTAACTACATGTTCATGAAATCTTATATATATAAACTAACGCCAAAGAATTTAAAATGAAATGTTGAGCTAGTTCATTTGTACATATACAATTAAATTATTAAGAATTAAACAAATCATTAAGAACAAAAGGTAAAAGGCTAATAATTGTATTGTACACTTCAAGGTTTTAAGTTGTATTATTATAAAATAAAAATACGTGGGTGTTACTTTTATAAATATGCAAGATATTAGTGTTACAAAAAAATTGCACCAAAAAATAAAAGTGGTTAAAAGCCCTTCAGTTTATTTCGAGATTGTCTTCTATAAAGCATTGCTAGCTCCACAAAAAAAAAAGTATTGTTTCAATCTTTTTCTTATTTTATACTACCTGAACTTCAACTGTAAGTTTAATAAATACACCAAAAACTCAAATGTTTAATAGTTGCTTGAATTTAATTAGTGTGTCTACATTATACTACTTGAACTTTACTCATCAATCTAGTAAATACGCTAAAATTCAAAACATTTTATGATTGCTTGAGTTTAATTAACGTTTTACAATTTCTTGCTAGCCTGCATGCTAGCTAGCTAAGTGGTGCGCTAATGTTTATTTTCATAAAATATGGGATAGCACTCTTCATTAATAATCATGACTACTACACCAGAGTATTTTGACCAGTTAATATGAGAAATACTATCAGTGCTTACCTGTTTTAGCAGGCTGACCAATTTTTGACATGTCCCATACCTATAGATATCAAAAAAGAAATTTCAAATTCTGAAACACAAAAACAAAGCAAACAGAAAAATATTACCATGAAAAACAACCTTTAAAGACGAGTCAGAAAATCCACCAGCAACCAATGAGCCATCAGAAGAAATGGACGCACAGTTCAATCTACAAAGAAATACAGATGAGTAACAAGGATAGTTGATATTTATAAAAGTACAAAATAGAGAAAATTTCAGTCATAATTACCCATTATGTGTGTTGATGAAGGTATAGAAGCTTACAGATGGCAACGCCAAGCTGCTCAATTGCACACGATTTCTTAGGTCATCTAGAATAGACTGCTCCACTTCACTTGGCCTGAAAATTATTTCCGGACAATGCTCAACTCAATTGTAGAATAGAACCTTTTATAACTAGCTGATAACTACTAATCTATAAAACCCTCAACCAGCCCAACAAACATAAGTTATGGCAAAATCAATTTGCAAACATTTACAAATTAAGCTTGTCCTGAGCATAGGACAGGTTGCTCAGTAGGCAAGCCAGCTCGTCCTGTTTAGAAATTTTGCCAGGCTAAATGATTGTACCAGTCCAAGTTAAGTCTACTTCTCCATGGAATGCCATGAAAATCATGCTGAAGTCCTTTCAAGTGTGCTAGGCTGATGTATTTGTGGATGCTCAAAGATCACACCTCTACATCCCGGAATACACATAAGTGCGAGCAAGTACACAGTATTAAAATTTTGATATGTAATCTAGATTTAGTGAACTTGATCACAAATATGCCCCTGCGCACACATGTAATTATACATGAAAGTTCTATAAATGTAATATCACGACAGTAGTAACACAAATATGTACATCAGTATATGCATGCATGAAAAGTTAATTTGACTACAAGCCACCACTGCCGTTCAACCGCCATCACTCGACTGTCATGTCTGACCATCGCCGCCTAGCTTTCATAGTCCATTTCCCATTAGATCACCATCATTCATCATTCGACAATCTTTGTCTGACTAACATTGTCCATCTTCCATTGTGATCCCTTATTCCTTTCACTATTTCTCCTATAATCTATACTAAAATTGTTGGAGACCAAGAAAGAGGATCCAATTTTGTAATTTGTATTCTCCATTTGTTGAGAAAAATGAATTGGTGTAACTTTAAATACATTGTAGATTAATTCAACTGGGCAAGCCCTATAGTTTTTTTCCTTTCTGTGTTTTTCAAATAAAAACTATGTTGTCTCCTGTATTTTTCTTTTTTTATCTTTGTGTGTGCATTGGATCTTTGTGCAAAAGTAGGACATAAAACTCCCTCTACTATCATGAATTTTCTAGCACGCAGCAACCATAAATAGAATTATAATAACTACTAGAAAACAAAATCTACAGGAGTTACGAATATGATATGCTCAATACTTCAAATTAGCAAAAAAGACTTAACTAACCAAGGCAACATATCCCCTAGCCTACGAGTAATAGAAGTTAGGGTGGAAATCGTTACCTAATGCTTAATATGTAAAACAAAAAGATGGATAAATACACTGAGGATTTGTAAAGTATATTCCAACTTTGATGTTGCTCATATTTGCCATAACCGTAAAGAACTAGATAACCAAAATGAAATATGCAAGCATAGTTTTGCACATCACCATCATTGGCAAAGTGTAGGTAGCATACCCCTAGTAAAATAATGTAAAAACCTACCTATAGAGCTTTTGCTGGCTGTCCATATGAGAAGGGAAAGTATGTAAATCAACCAAAACAATGGGCGGAAATAATGAAGTAATGAAGTAAAGCTGCAAGTACAACCCATCTTGCAAGTTCATGAACAAACAAACTGAATGAACAATTCCTTCATCAATTTGGAATTGAAATAATATTATACTGGGCTTCAAAGCACCAAAAATGCTTTGAAAAATCACTTTAAGTTTACAATGAGATTATAGCTCAATCAAAAAAAAAAAAAAATCACAATGGGGCATTGAGATTTATTTTCTTTTGGAGTTATATAGGAATATAATTTCTTCTAAGAAAGAGCAAAAAATTTTGAATAGCAAACGCAAACAAGAATAGTCAAAGACTTGAAGAGGAATAAGTATTTGTTTATCAAGCTTCTAATTTATAAGGGAAAATTGCATATAAGCATCGTAAAATCCTTAAAAAAGGGACACATTTTTCACAGCAAACTTAATATGTAATAAATTACCATGTTAGGTGTTCACCAACACTTGCAAACCATCATTCCATATTTAGCAAAGATAACTTCAAACCTGATCCCAAGTAAATAATATTTAAGCATGCAATTGCCATTAAACTATAATGCATAACATGATTCACTGTAAATAGCTCAGTGAAGCATATTTTAGTACATAAGGAGGTATCACAGCACTCAGAACTCAATTTATTCCACTACAATTGTCCACCAGAATCCTCCTGAAGTCCTTTCACATCTTTTTTCCTGCAAACATAGCTTTACATGAAAGAAACTTAAACTATTCATATCTAGTTAGATAAAGGAAGACTCATAAATCCCAAATCTCGCATATAATATATGTAATACATCTTCAATAAGAAAAATCAAGTCTCGGTCAGAATGAATTTAACTTTAGAGCTCCGAGTAAACTTTCAAATAAAAGAATTCAGTAAAAAATAACATTTGGTTACACGTTCTGCATTAATTTGTATGTCAGTGGCATATAAACTTCTACTTTCTATTTCACAGATTTCACAGGATATTTTCTATTAGAAATTCACTATAGAGAAAAAACAAAAAAAGCATATAATAAGATGGAAGTTTGATGGGTAAAATGTTACTATAAGTAGAAATTATGACCATACATTATGGGTAAAGTGAGTTCTGGTTTTACTCTTGGAGCCAACGAAACAGTACTAGTCTCAGAACGGACACCTTTACCCACTGCACCAATAACCTTGTCCTTCTTAAGCTTTTTGGAAGCAGCAACTTGCTTTCCTACATCTGCAGACCTTTTCTTTTGTAGCAATAAAGACAAAAATAACTTTAAAACAAAATTCCATACAATACTTATAAAATGCTGAAGCAATGGAATATGCCATAAAACTCAGAGATAATGAAAATCCTACCCCTAAATATTTAATAAAAAAATGCTAAAAGCAAAAAAAACTTTGGCATGTGATTGCAAACATGATAGGACAGTTGTAACTCTAAGTGACAGAGGAATCTATAAAGTTGCATCAGATTGAGAAAAGAAATTTTTAAAAACTAACATGATGTCACAACAATTATGATGTTGCAGCCTACTGTTTGTTTAAACAGCACACAAAATCACACAAATACATAAAACTTCATAGATCATAAATTCTTAATTTTTACATATTTTCATTTTATTGAATCAGATAATCCAAGAAACTATCCAGTTAATAATTGAATAGCCATTAACTAGAAATAATGCATATATGTGTAAAACATTAAAATTATCCGATCAACTGAAAATTAACCAATTGAAAATCATGTCATGGCCCAAAATTAAGTTGTATCAAAATATAAAAGAATCAATCAAATATGCAAACATCATTAATATTTAAAGGAAGAACGTATAAAGAAAAGTTGCCATCAAATCAAGCATCACCCTTGTAAAAGGAGATAACCTATCACATTAGAACAATGTATAAAAAGGGCCGCAGAAGTCCCAAAAATTCTCACCATTTGGATATCAATAGTCACAAGCCTATGTTACTAACAAATGGGCTCACCCCAATACAACTTAGCAAAATAACACTCTTATTTTTAGTTCTAAAAAGTGTTGACCGAATCATTGCAAGATAGGGAATATTGTTTTTATAAGGCATATTAAAATAGTGGATATTGCAGTGCTTAGAGATTTTGTCCTTTTGTGAGCACTTTACTTTCATAGTGCAATAATATCCCAAGGGCATAAGCACTCGAGGTTAATTACATAAGCCATAAGAGAGATCACATTTTATTGAGGTCAACAGTACTAGGCCTTCTGTAAATGCATGTTGTGGCTCTTTAGATCAAGAGAATAGGCCATCAACTTTATACCAATAAGGTTGGAGGATTAAAACTAGCCCAATCAAGAATTAATGATTTCATCAACCCCGAGTAATGGGCACTAGTCGATTTAGTTAGTAAAGATGATCATGTGATCAAAAGATTCTTGTCAACAACTACATGTGTAACATGTCACACCATCAAAGACTATCTCATTTCAAATAGACTACAATTAACAAAGTGCACATTAACTAACGCATCAAGCATGATAAATCCATGCCATTGGGAACATGAATTTGCTACGTTTTTTACTATAATGGTGTCATAATTTTAGCTAATGATCCCTTCGTATGGTTTTTATAATAACTGCACTATAATAATGCTGCCTTTTTTTACTAAACATTTGGTCAAAGTAAATTTGTCATGTACCGTTTCGTGTTGAACTTTGAGATAGGCTATTTGACAATATTTGATACAGCATTATTTCCTCTATGAGCTTGGATCAATTTGAATTTGAGCCCGTCAGTCAACTTATATGTGGAAGGTGGAGTTTTTCTATAAGCATAAAAAATTATATATATATATATATATATATATCCGCCAATGAACATATGGGCCAAATAAAGAGCATATTGCTGCTCCAACATCTCAGATAGACATTAAATGAAATCTCAATGAACAAACTCCATTTTTATTTTACAACTCACCTGGGATCTCACCCTATGTACACTGAGTCAACCTTCTTTGCCTGCAGTACGTTTTTGGTCACGATAATGGATACCAAGATAAATTCAATAAGGTATTATACTCTTCCTTGTTTTCCACCCAATTTATAGGTCATTCGGTTCCAATTATTGTTAAGGCATTGACTAAACTCTCAGGATTGGTTCAAGAAGGCCCTCCATTCTGGACTAAATTGACTCAATTTCTTGTCGTATATAATTAAATTGCACCTAGGACTAGGACAACACAAGCACGGGATTGAGAGTGTAGCAGTTATCCTTGAGAACATCTACATATAATTTGAATACCATTGGGAGTTTAGCATCCGATGAGTCCTAAATGATTTAGTATTTTCTCTAGGTACCTTAGTGGAAATTTCAATTGGTACTTGAGGTTCAAACTAAGTTCCATATTAGAAAGATGCTCCATGAAACTAAAGTTCATGGAAAGAATCCCAATAGCTGAAAGGACAATTTGTATAAGTAGTGTTATTTATTACTCTGTAGAAGAAAGATAAGCAAGAACTTTCTTTCATTAGATGGAAAAATTATGCAAGCAATATGTCGAGTCTCCCTCTCACAATTGTGCATTTCTAGTAAGAACAATCAAAAAGAAAAATAATGTTAATTGTGTTTAATAAAGGGAAGGAAATTTTGGTAATTTCAAAGAAATTGGATTCCTCTTTTAATGGACTTCGACAGTTGCCCGAATATATAGCACTTATGAATATAAGTGATATATCAAATAGACGACTAGTGCCTGTTGTACCTGATTTGTGTTTCATACTAAAGCTCGAGGCAACAATAACAAAAGAAAAAAAAAAGTAAACAGCCAAATTTAAGTAACATTTTCGCAATAACATATTGTACTACTTAAACATCTGAATTAGGTGCACCCATAACTTCAAGAACAAAAAGAAAATGAGCCCATCCCAGACTAATTACAAAAATAAAAAAATTATTTGAGCAGGTGTTTTATAATTAGGTGGGACTACAAATTTCACTTATACTTGGTTCAAGCCAAGGGTCATCTGTTGAGTTCATCACAACTACTTGCACGGCATGAAAAGGATCAATCATTTATCAACCATATCAATTAAGGAGATTATCCAAGGAAAAGACTGGATCAATCGCAACCAGATGTACTTACTTTATTATCATCCAGATCCATGTCTTTGTTTTCACCTTCAACTTTCTCTGAATCTGATAATGTCTTCTCTAATCGTTCTTCAACAGTATCTTCTAGTAACTGCTATAATATGCACATCCTTCAGCATATCTTATTTAAGAATTATAGGAATACAAAGAAAGACCAGCAAGGGAGAAAATGCGCAATGCAATTAAATATAAAAAAGGGGAATGCTCATGTCCAGGATAGTATAAAAGCCTCTCTTTATCTAGAACTTATAAGCAGAATGAATAAAAATAAAGCTATTCAATTTTTCCCATGAACTCAAACATTCCATGGAGTTCATACAGTTTTGATATAATTCAACAATAACCAGTGACTGAAGCATTATCATCCATGCCATCTAAGGAGGACAGCTTCATGGTTGATTGGGATTATAAAAAGCTTAAATTTCATATGAAGAATTCTCTAAAACTGTCTATCGCATCACCTTGAAAGCGTAGTTTTTAAATCCAGACTAGCACAACATTCATGTCAAACAAAATGTTGACCTTGATGATGGCACACATCCAGCATGCAATGAGGGTTTGGATATGATCAACCAATGCAACAACAAGCAATTTTTGAACCAAAATTATCTATTAATCTTAAAGTAATTATTTACTAGAGTCGTTGAAAACTTAAAAAATGGTTAAAATTCAATTCAAGTGAAAAGATTTAGGCCTTTGAATAGAAATTAGTAACAATAAATTCAAAATCATGCACGCGAGTTAAATTTTGTACACGATCAAGAAATCATGTCTGAACAAATATGATAGGAATAAAGTGCGCTTTAAGCCAATACTGAAAAAATTTATATATTAGAAGGAGAAAGAGAGAGATTTCCTGACATGTACTGAAACAACTGACCGGTCAAGCTTTAACAAGTAGATAACCTCTCTCGAATGCTTAGAGTGACTAAAGATCAAGGATTAAGAGACAATTTTGGTCCCTCCCAAAGAGTTAAGAGACAATTTTGTTCCTTTTCTCTACATGAATATTATTTATAACTACTAGAATCATGCCAAAATTGATTTTGTTAAATTCATTATGGTTGTAGATTTATTAAAATTGCATCATTTGTTCATCCATAAATTGGCCCTAAAATTGAACCCTGTTTAAGAAAACAATATGATTAAATTTTAAAGTTTGATATCAAATTGATAAAGTTGTGTAAGGTTCCGAAATGCAATGCAAACTTAGATGTAGTGAACTGAAGCAATAAATACGTAACTTTCACAAGAAGAAATGCTATTAGTCTTAAAACAAATATTTCCATGGTTCAATGAGATTTGAAACGTTTAAAATCCTAGTTAAGTGAAAGGATATTAGCTTTCTAATAGAATTAACAGGAACAAAAAAAAACATGAGCAAAGCAAGTGACTGAAACTTCAAGCATAGAAGAGAAACCAGATTATAATATATTTGGCAGACAATCAATCATGCTTTCAAGTAAAAATGATAAAGAAGATAAAAGAGAAAAAGAGAGGGAGTGAAAGAAATAACTAAGCAAGCCTCATGCTTGAGGAAAAAGATAACATTTCTCAAAATAAATTATTAATTTGAGGTAAGAAATTCAAGGATCTAACACTTCTAATGAACATCTAGAATGCAGTGAGATTCAGATGCAATCAATCTATGCAACATACTAGCAACTTTCACAGGAAAATAAGATATTAATCCCAAAAAATTTATTTCCTACGCACAATTTGATAGTTGATATTCAGGTAGGAGTCGTACTATAAATGATGTACGTGTAATTATATATAAGAATTTCAAGGATAATGTTGTAGAAATTAATATAATTAGAGATAAAATTATAAGTTTAAAGATTATTTTTTATGCTAAGATTATTAATATTACAAGTGTTTATACCCCTCAAGTAGGTTTGGATATAGTTCAAAATGAAAATTTTGGAATAACTTAGAAGAATTAATACAAAAGATACATCTTGAAAAAAAAATTTATTAGAGGAGATTTAAATAGATATGTTGGTAGAGAGGTAGAAAAATTTAAAATCATTCACAATGGTTATGGATTTGGAGCGACTAATAAAAGAGGTAGGACCATATTAGATTTTTTTCTAACTTGTGAATTTATAATTGCTAACAACATATTTAAAAAAAGAGAGCATCTCATCGTTTTATAAGAATATATATAAGAAAACTCCGATTGATTATTTTCTCATAAGAAAAATAGATCGCTTAAATTGCAAAGATTGTAAAGTTATTCTAAGTGAAAGTTTATGTACTCAGCACCGTTGATTAGTATTGAACTTTAAGATGAAAGGGCAAAATATGAAAAATAAAGAAAATATTATCCTAAGATTAGATGAGGTCATTTAAAGAACAATAATGAAAATATTTTTAGTAAGGTTCATGAAGTTATGATTCTAACTGTATATGAAGAAGCAAATGTTATGTGAGAAAAAATAGCTAGTGATATTAAGAATGTTACAAATAATGTGCTTCGAGTGTCAAAAGAAAAGTTCAAAATAGTAAAAATAGTTGGTGGAATCAAAATGTGCAAGAAAAGATAAAAAATAGAAAGATTTGTTATAAATAATGGTTAAGATGTAAAAAATCGAAAAATTGGAAAAAATATAAAGAGGTTTGTAAGAAGTCTAAGAAAGCAATATGTCATGCAAAAATTTTAGTTTTTAATGATGTATATAATATATTAGATACTAAGGAGAGAAAAAGATGTATGTATAAATTAGTCAAATAAAGAGATATGAGAAGTAACAATTTAGTTCAAGTGAAGTGCATTAAGGATAAAGATCAAAAAGTTTTTTTATTAGAAGAGGATATTCAGCAAATGTGGATGAGATATTTTGATAAGTTTTTCAATGAAGATTGTGGGAATATGATTAACTTTAGTGACCTTAGCACCTTAAATGAAATAGAGATTTTTATTTTATCGACATATTAGTAAAACCAAAGTTAGAGAGACTTTAAAGAAAATAAAGCGTGGAAAAACTATTTGTCCTTATGATATTTTAAAAGAGGTGCGGAAAAGCTTAGGAGACAAAGAAATTTCTTGGCTTACGAAACTTTTCAATATTATTTTAAAAGCAAAAGAAGTCAGATGAGTGGAGTGTATTAATTTCTATTTTTAAAAATAAATGTGATGCACAAGAGCGTGCGAAACTGTGAATTATAAAGGAATTAAGTTAATGTATCATACTTTAAAACTAAGGGAGAGAGTTATTGAGTGTAGGTTACAACGTGATACTAATGTTTCTCAAAATCACAAGAAGAGTATACGTTATAAATATCTCGGGTCTATTGTTTAGAGTGATGGTGAAATAGATGGGGATATTTTTAGTAGAATTCAAGTTGGATGGTTGAAGTGAGGAATGCATCAGGCTTTTTTGTGATATAGAAAAGTACCCCTCAAACTTAAGGAAAAATTCTATAAGATAGTGGTGAGACCTGCAATAATTTATGGTGCATAATGTTGGCCATTAAAAGAGAAGCATAAAATTAAGTTAGTGTTGTAGAGATGAGGTTGCTCAGGTGGATGAGAGGCTTTACTCTTAGAGACAGAATACGAAATGAGCATATCCATGAAAATGTTGGAATGCTCCAGTAGCAAATAAGATTAGAGAGACTCATCTTAAATGGTTTGGTCACATAAAACGTCAGCCTTCCATGACCCGGTTAGGCGAGTATACATATTAGATTTGGTAGATATTAAGAAAGACAGAGGTTGGCCTAAAAAGACTCGGTTAGAAAATATTAGAAATTACTTTTTTATTAGATTTAAATGAGAATTTGACTCATAACATGGCACAATGGAAAAAAAAATGATTCAAGTAGCCGACCCCGCATATTGTGATAAAAGGCTTGATGATGTTGTTGTTGTTGCTGCACAAATTTCAATAGGTGGCATTAATTTCATCTCAATTCCATTAGAAAGTGAAAATATTCTCACATGAATTAGATTGTAACTGGTAATCAAAATTTCAGCTGATAATTATAAAAATCAAAGAAGGAGAAAAACAGATGGAATTAATAAGGGAAACAATTAACCATTTGGTATGTCTCATATTTAAACGAGGGATCTCTCCCAGAATGCTTCAAGCTCCTTGATCAAAGTTTAAAATCGCAAGAAAATAAATAAATAAAAGAACTATACACCAAAAAATTATATATATATAATAGAATTGTTCTGTTGCCTACCTTAGACATATCTATTTAAAAATCTTACAAAAATCAAACAGGATTGGTTAGCACTAAGAAGTCAACGAAGAAAAGCCATAACATTAGGAACATTACTTGGAAATCCTGCAAGAAACCACCGTTGCAGGGACCTCCGTTAAGAATTGTCAAATCACAGAGGTGACAAACATACAATCACAAGAAGCACCCAGCCGCAAGGAACCATATGCATAAAGTTGCCCTAACTTTTGACCATAGGTGGGTAGGTAACCTTAATTTAGATCAGAAATGCAATGTTACTTGAGACAATCGAAGTCAGCTCATTCTTTTGTTTTCAACTTGAATTCCCCACCAAGCCATGGCCAAGCCCAGCGGGAGTGATTTAATCTTGGATCAGTTCATATGCAACAGAGAAACACAATTAAACCACTAAACAAACATTCCGCGCAGAAATTTTGGCTAGTTTTGAAATAGAAAGGCAATGCTTTAAGGAAAGAAGGAGGAAAAAAAAAGTCAAGGCCATCTGTTGCATGATGGACATGAAATCATTGCTCAGAAAATTTGAAATCATCATGAACCTTATTCCAACTATTTCAGATCAGCTTAATGATTATAAACTTTCAAATCACTCAAATTTCAAATAAAAAATGAATAAAATAATATATGTTATCTACCAAGGATGCTTCTAGTATCCATAACGCTTAAAATATGAAAGATGGTACAAATGAAATGGAGATGAAACTCACGCCCCAACGAACTTCCTTCCGATTTACTTGCTTTGCTAAATCCTGGCTGTTTCCCACAAGAGCTATAACATCCGAGTCATCAGAAATTGAGACGGGTTGGACTGATGATACTATCAACAGAACAAAGAATTAAATTAGATTAGCTAATGAAGACAAAAACTTTTTTAAGGGGACTGGAGAGCATCAAAAGATGGTGTCAATAAGATACAACAGAAGACTAGTACCTTCAAAGTTGATATGCTCATTGATTACTTCAAGCATGGTAAAAGACTGAGCCTTCTGAAGGTATTGCAAAAGCAGATTGTACGAGTACTAGTTCCAATGTAAGAAAAAAATTGTTATAGTTTGCCCAACCAAATGCTGCATTTTACACGCAGCAAAGTTATTCTAATTGGACTGCTATTGACACACGAAAACATAACTTTTTTGTTGTTTTAATGAACTATCAGTATACTTGCATTTTAAAACCACAATGAATATTTGCACAACAAGGTGATCAAGTATCAACCTAGTGGGATCATAACACACTAATATATCACATGGAACATCTCTCTACAGGAAAGTAAAATTTTAAATAATAATCGGTAGATCTATCAGCCACATTCAAGTTTCTTTAGTGACCAATTTAAATATGTATAACTATGATAACAATCAAAAAGCTATATCTCAGTATCGACTGAATATACTTTCAGGGCTTATTTGGTTTGTCTTTCAACCAGTTTTGCTTTCTGTAAAACTGCTGCTCAGCAGTTGGGAGGCGTTTGGATGAAAACTTCCTACTTAATGTAAAGCAACTCTCACCAAAACTGCGGTGTCAACCTGTTTTCGGGCAGTTGCTTTAAAATAGCTACTGGAAAGTGCATTGAGAAAGCAGGTTAACAAATATCAACTTTCCCTCTACCAGTCCTACCCCTCATCCAATATTAACGCCCAAAATTTTGAGACACCCCTCATCCTTTTTCTCAAGAGGCTGTGGCAGCGTTTCATGACAAGAGAGTATCCATTTTCCTTGACCGTCAACCATTTCAATCATTCTCGTCCTTCCAAATCATCCAGCACCCATCGTCAAGTGTCACAATAAATGGTTGCTCTCCTTCTCTGTCACTTCTCTATTTGCCTCCTCTGATACTGCTTAGTTTCTTTGCTCAGTATTGATTGAATTATTTAATGTAGAAACGGGTGGGGTTTTTGCTATAATCTTTATTTGTATTTAGCTATGATATTTGCAAGAAGACGTATCTTGGTGTTGGTGTATGCTTTTTTCTGCTGACATTCTTCTTGTTGATAAGACTAGAAAGAGAGTTGATGAAAAATATGAATTAAGGATGTAAAACTTAAGAGTCTAAAGGTTTTCGTTTGAGTAGATATAAAATTGAATACATCGAGTGCAATTTTAGTGGTAATAAAACTAGTGGTGGGATTATGACATTGGGTGATCAAATCATTAAAAAGAGAACACATTTTAGATATTTATGGACTATTGTTCAAAGCAATGGTAAAATAAAAGGAGACATTATTAGTAGAATTCAAATTGAACTGTTGAAGGGGAGGAATGCATCAGCATATCGTGTGATAGAAAAGTGCCCCTTAAATTTAAGATAAAATTTTATAAGATAGTGATAAAACTTGCAATGCTTAATGGCATAGAATTTTGGTAATTAAAAGAGAAGCATAAAATTAAGTTGAGTACTGCAAAGATGAGGATGCGCAGGTGGATGAGTGGCTTAATATTTAGAGACAGAATGCAAAACGAGCATAAAAGTGGAAAGGTTGGAGTAGCTCTAGTGACAGATAAGATAAGAGAGAGTTGCCTTAGATGATTTGGTCACATAAAATATTGGCCTTCTGATGACCTTATAGAAGAGTAGATGTATTATATACAACCTATGTTAAGAAAGGTTGATGTAGAACTGAAAAAGACTTTGTTAGAAAGTATTAAAAATGATCTATTTTTTTTTATTTGAATTTAAATGGGAATTTAACTCTTAATACGACAACGGAGAAAAAAGATTCATATAGTCAACCCCACAGTGGGATAAATACTTGTTGTCATTATTGTTGTATGATATTTCTAATTCGTGTTAAGCTATGACAATTCTATTGATATTTTTGTGTTTAGCTATGATATTTTTATGACACCTGTTACTTTTAGGCGCTAAGAGATGCTTCTTCCTGAGAGGTTGTTTGGTTGTAAGTATTAAAACTAAAAAAGTTAAAGAAATAGAGAGGTTTTGATTTTTTTATGTTTTATTTAAATTAGATCAAATATAAAGTTTTTGCATACGGAATTTGGAATACACCATAATGCCTATTTTTGTTGAATTCAAAGTATAAAATAATTCATAGAATGCAACCTCACCTTTCCCGATTACAACCGCCCACTGTCATTGTTGGTGCCCACTTCTGCCAACCTCCACTAGCCATATTACAATGTATTTAAAATTAATAAAAAATACACACAAAAAAAAATTCAATGCATTTAATTTTCATCCAACAAAACAACCCATGCATTTCTAAAATACATACATTTTAAAAATATAATGATATAGGCCCTAATTATCTAAGGTATGTCATTTCTATTTATATAGCAATTGTCTAACCTGATAGGCTAAAGTTGTATTAATTATTAATCTTTATTATAAGCAAAAGAAATTGTATAACTTGGTATACTAGACATTGAGATGTTGTTCTCTTTTTTTATAGCAATTTTTTACCCTGGATATTTTATGTTTATATATATTTCAAGCAATTCCAAAAACTCCTATGCTAATGAAATAATATCAATAATATTTTTTTTATAAATATTGTTATTAGAAATGTGAATTATTTTCAAAGTCCGTAGTTCTTAGTTATATTGAAGAAAAAATCTAAAATAATCCCCCAACAATTAGTAAGTACCCAATTTAATCCCTGAGCTTTGCAATACCCCAATTTAGTCCATTGGCTATTGAAAATTGATCAAATTTGTTCCCTTCGTTAACAAAACCGCCAAACTTAACAAAAAATATTGCAACTCTCCTACTATTCAGTATTTGAGGGGGGAATTTTAGTAAATACATTATCTTTTTTTACAATGCTACTTATCATTCCAGTTCGCGTGTAAGTGCGAGATATACACTAAGGAGTAGTGAGGGATTGCAAAGTTCAAACTATGAGCGGCGAAGCATTGAAGCAGCGTGCAGTGATCTCCAACAAGTAGCGTGTGAGCGGCTAGGGTTTGTTATTGTACATGCGAACGACGAAGCAAAGTTCAAGAGGTGAATCAACGTTTATGATGATGTGAGTATGATTTTGGGTGTGCGAGTGGCGCGAAGAACGGTCTTCGATGAATACAAAGTACGAGGTGCAAGTGGGACTTTAGAATTGCAAGAGCACTGTGCGGCATGGCATAATCGCACAATCCTTATGGTAAGGATGATGGATCTCTTAGTAAGTGAAGAGACATTGCATTCATGATTGATTAGACAAAAAGACAAATGAACTAACTCTTTTCCTTTATTTAGTTTCGATGTTCCAATACAATCGAAAGAACTTGACCGATATTGTTGCTTGCAAATAGTGTTAATATTGCATGTGTGCACATGAGGGTCATCCAACCAGAGGATATTAGCAAGTTAGCGAATAAAATTTTATAAACAACAATGCAATTCAATTTTCTTACTTCTATTGTATATGTTGAGATTACATCGCATTGCCTCATCCACTAGTTAGTCCATCACCTATTTGGTCGGTGCTAGTATTTGTAGTTTCATCACCTTGAATCTCCTCACTAACGTAAAGGAGTGTTATGGCTACTTGTGACAAAGCAACTAGTAGTAACCAAATGAAGGGAACATGTAAAGTCGACACAATATGGGTCGGGCCAAACCACTGTAAAACCAATCTAATTGTTCTTATCTTATTCTTTATATTTATATACTTAATATTTTGACTGTTGTGATTTGTGTATATTTGGTGAATTATTTTTTTAATCGAATATTTTCTTCAGTTCTGATTGAACAACCAAATTCACCTCCCTATTGGGTTGCATTGTATTCTTTTAATGGAAACCTCAAATCCTTCTATTGTTCTAACTCAATAGTCTTCTTTTTATAAGGTCTATAAGTTTATGACATTTCAACCAGAGATAAAGTCCAAAATAATCCCCCAACTATTCGTGTGTCTAAATTTAATTTCAAAGTATTACATTTCTCCAATGTAATCCCTCGACTATACAAAATTGATCACAAATGAACCCTCAGGTAGAAATTGCTGGAAACTGAGATACTAAATTGATCCCATTTTAATCCCTCGACCATGCAAAACTAACTGCAATTTAGTCCCTAACAAACCATTTCAGATCGATTTTGTGTAGTCGATGGATTAAATTGAAGAAATGTGACACTCACTACAAGAAAATTAACTTTTAACAACATATATATTAAGGCAGTTTTATGGAAGTGCCTTAAAAAATATTTATTAGGACATATTATAATTTTGCGCTAAGATATAGATTTGGCGCTAACAGAGCTATTTGGCGGTAAGAGAAATTTTCGCGATAAGTTTTGTGCCCGCTTCTTTCATCCTTCTTCGAATTAATGCCGAAGAGCGATAACAGAGCTCTTATTCAAATCTATTGCCTCCTCCATCGAACGTCTTTGCCCGATGTGCGTTCTCTTCGTCTAGCGTTCGTTCTCGCCGATCGCTCCTGCTACACCGACAATCGCCAGTACATCAAGTAATTCTTCTCATGGCTTTCAATCTCTGGCCTTAATCCTTCTTAGAATGTCGAATCCCACTGTCTACGGTTAATAAACTTTTCTTGTTTTTTTTCTTTTCGTTGTCTAGGGTTCTTGAGGTTGAGGTCGACCGTATACTTGCCTCTCGTGGACACCGACTATTTCTACAGTGCTGAAAGGTAAATGTTATGTTGATCTTGAAGTTCATCAGGATGTTGATCTTGAAGTTCTTTTTCTTGTTCGAAGTTGGTCTAATTTTAGTTCACGGAACGCCGACTGTTTCTACAGTGCTGAAAGGTAAATGTTTCGCCGACTATTTCTCCAGCATGCAGTTTTTTGACAACCTTGCATTGCTTATCTTTTCTGATGTTTTAATGTTAAAGTCTATGCATTTAAAATTCATTAACAACCTTTTTTTTTTCCTTGCGACCAAATTTATTAGGGAACCATGAACCAAAATGATCCTTACAATTAAAATTTGTTCTGGGGGCGTTGCCCCGGGAAACCCCCACAGGGGCGCTGCCCCTTGACCCTGCGACCTAACCGGGCAGGTCGAACCCCGCCAAGGGGAGCTACCCCCTTAGACCCCCAGCCATTTAATAGTTTAAAAGACAAATTTTGAGAATATGAAGTTGAATAAAACTTGTTATTTAAATAGAATGTTCTCATTTTGTGCTAATACACAAAATGCAAAAAAAAAAAAAAAGAATAGCTTACATCCCTTCTTAATTTGTCAGAAAAAACTCACTTGGAACCAATTTAATACAAGCCATGAAAGTGAAAACATTTCTTTGTTTGCACTCCTTTGTAAACAAAGAAATGGAATGATATTATGCTCATGTAGAGATTGTGGAAATGACATTTGCAGAACAAGAGATGATGTTGAAGCTCATTTGCTTTGGAGAGGATTCAAACCTGTGTAGTCCAGTGTAGGCTTATTTCATTACGGCTTGAGAGGAAATATATACTATAAGTCAACTTTATTCTCTTAATATGGTGTAGTCTAGTGGCGTCGCTCCGACAAAATCTAATTGTGATGGTGCATGATGAAGAGGGAGAAGAGATTTTGAGAACAGGTTCTACTCTCACTAAGAGTTGCACAATCAATGTCTGAAGGTAGTTTTGAAGTTCTAAAAATGCTGTAGTTTTTCTTGACAGAATTAAAAACAGTGTTGTTGCTGGAATGATGAGTTTGGTATAATTTATTTCCTCTCAAGAATGGAGGTTCCCTCCACATGAAGATGCAATTTTGCTCAGTGAAGAGGATCAAAAGCGAATTCGTGAAATGGTATTGTATACTAATCTTCTAAAAACTAATGCTTAGCTTGAAATATGAGCTCCAGAAGAGGCCTTCTCCAATTGAATTCATGTTTTTTCTGATTATTATTATAGGGTTTCTGCACTATTTATAAGATGATAGTAGGGAGAAATAACTTTGTACTCTTTGATCGTTAGTTCCTTAATTTTCTCTATCTATTTTATACACACAACAATGAAAAAGTTTTCCAATTTAAAGCTTTTTACACCAAATAAAAATATTCTGGTCATAACCATAAGCTGTCCAAAAAATTTTGTTTGGCTGTTTGGTGATTTATATACATGTTGGTGACCAATAAATCATTGTTACATGTTCATCATTCATCATGGTGTGATTACCCGGAAGCCTTTGGAAGAGTGTTCGGTCAAGAGAGAAGAGAGAGAAGCTCCACAAAATTAGGAGGATTTTCGAAGAAGCATTTGAAGATTTTGGGTGTCAAAGTTGGAGATGGATGAAGGTGGTCGGTCATCTATGGATGACCGGAACACCAAATCCTTTGTTTCTACCGCGAGTCCAATTATGTTGGATTCAAAAGGTAGATTCTCCTTTAAACGCATCTCCCCTCACAATCTTCGGGTTTTTGAATCTCCTATTGTCATCAAAGAGGGAAGGTTTGAGTTCTAAACACAAGCCTTTGACGGAGTCAGGTAAAGGGAAAGAGGTAATTTCGGTGTTTGAAAAAATACCAAAAGCACCTACATCGGCTATTATCTCTGGAGCAAATGACAAGGAGGCTTCTTCTTCAAGAAACAGTTTCAGTGATTTATTGAAGAATGATAAGAGCATCAATCCAATTATTTCATCAAGATTGGATAATTCTAATGTGTGGATAAAAAAACCACACATTAAAATTAATTTTAATCAGATTCATAATGAGTTTGAAGATGCTGTGGTAATAAAAAATAGAATTGAAAGTGGAGGTGGCACTCCTCTAACTAACTAAAGCAGCAATGGGATAACTTGTTCCGCCTGAATAAGGAGATAGCTCTGATGCTATAATGCTCCGCATCAGGCTGGATCATATGCAATTAGATTTTATGGCTTGGTATTGCATATGTTGTTCACAAGAGGAGAAGAGCTTTTGACTTCAGTTCATGCAGTTATTTTTTCCCAATTCTAAACATGTTCTCTTTAGTTTTACTCTTTGTCGTAAATATTCTTCCTACAATAATTATACATATGCCGCACTAGTTCTTCCATGTTCTTGTTAGGCAGAATGTTGTCTCAAAGAAGCGGCTTGTTTTTATTTCTTTGCAACTAGAACCTATAATCTTGGAAAGAGTAAATACATATATTGTCACCTATGTTACAGGTGTTTCTAAGCATACTCAATTTTTCTTAAGATTATTATTTTGTTGTTAATGATTCAGTCGCATTAACTGTATGACACACAAAAGTTTGTACATGTTTTTAAACAATCGGTTCAGGTTGGTACCTTGCTATAACTGTTTGATATAATCTTTGTAATGATAATGTATTGTGTCGTTTGATCATAAAAAATCCATTGCTTACACATACTCTCCTTCGTAACTAATGGAGAGAAAGCAGGAGCAATCAGAAACTAAGTAATTGATGAAGTTTTTGAAATTAGCCTTATTTGCTGTTCAATTTTCTAGATCTCACTTGCTCGGTACGTAAGCACAACATTGCTCAAAGGTGAAATCACGTGAAGAATCCCATTTAATATTAAGCGTAAGTACTGCATCTTTGATCTTTTCAAATAAGTAAATTCAGTTTCTCTCTCAACTTGTATTTTTGTTACAAAATTTCTTTCAAACAGATCATGAACGGGATGTTTGGAACAATTTCTAAATATATGATCAAGACATTTCATCCTCAGTATTCTTATCATCGTGAGATTATAAGAAATAGTTCATTGTTGTTAAAAATAGTTCATCGTGAGATTATAAAAACAATTGCTGGATCTCTATTAAGGGATAAAGCTAATAGAATGTTTTTTTGTTAGAAATAGGTATTCTCGTAGCATTATTTCATTTGAAAAAAGGTTTGTTATCTAATACCACTTATTCTTGTATATTTTTGTTGGCGTTACTATAAAAGTATTTTAATGTCTATCTTTTCTGATATCTTATTGGAAATAGTTCAATGCATGTTCAACTCTCAGTACACCTCCATAATTGTTCATCTTATTGGAATTACTTGTCATGATTATTCTTGAGTTTTCATGCTTCCTATGTTCACTCGAATTGATCATGGTTGTTAATGGTTTGTTTGGCTTTGAAAGCAAAAGCTGTTTACTTGGATGTTATGGAAGAGTGATAACTTTTGGGTATTTACTAGTGCAACAGATGGTTTCTTTTCAAATGAATGAGAATTCAATACAAGGCATGGCTTGTAGATGTGGTGAAGGGGACCAAAATATTTGGACAACATGAACCTCTGAAAATTCTTACAACTAATCAAATAGCTACCGTAATTGTGAGGTAGGTTACTTCATACTGGTATAGTTTATCTATTAAAGTTCTTTTCTTTGTTTAAAATTTTCAAATTATGCGTGCTTATCTGTTAAAGGCCGATCATTTTAAGATTAAAATAGCTATGTATAATCTATGTTACTTGAACTGTTTCTTATCATCTGTATGAATGCAACAAAAATTATTTGCAAGCTTATACACTACAACAATTGTCTTCCCTACATTGTTTTTTCATCATGTCATTGTTGTTTATCAAATTTAAAATATACTTTTTTAAAAATATTTTTAAAATTCATTTTGCTTTCCAAATAATTTAATTGACCATAACATGCATAATAGTTTTGCATCTTTAAAATGATCTATCTTGAACAATAAGATATGTCATGTCATGCATATAAACTACTACTGAAATTTTTAATCATTGATTACAGTATATGTACAAGTGGAATGATATTTTCAAGCAGCCTCAAAAGTATAAAAGTAAAGCGTAGTTGATGATCGTGAGACGTACTTTCCTCCAGTGGATGACAATGAAGTGTAGAAATAGAAATCCCAAGACTTGGTTGCTACTGTGTAAGGAAAACGGCCTCATGATAAAGGCCATTTTATTTTATTTTCTTGTATTGTTTTGTGAAGACATTTATTTTAATGGATTGATTATGTACATATATGAAGATTGAAATAGAATTTTTGTTGTATTTAAGGTGAAAAATTCTTGTAATTTTATATTTATGAATTTTTTTTAAAAAAAAAATATATCTTATGTAAGCTCTCATGATAATTGAATTGGAGATTATTTTTTTGCAAATGAAATATTATGAGTTAGCATAATTAATTGATAATTGAATATTATTTATATTAGTTATACATATATTGAGGCATAAAATAATGTCATTTTATTAAATTCAAGTGTTGGGAAATCATATATCATAGGGCAACTTAAATGTGCCTTATTATTAAACATATTTCATCAAATAAATGTGTTTGGTAAGTTAACCTATTATGACACATAATATTTGTCATATTTATTAATAAATTCCATCATATAAACATGTTGGAAAAGCTGGTCTATTAGGGCACCTTATAGGTGTCGTTGAGGAGACTATGCTAGCAAAATTATATGTTATGAAAGTTTAATTTTTAGGGCACAAAAAGATGCCCTTAACCCTATGCCAACGGCCACCTAAGTGACACCATTGTTTGATGACTTAATATATCATGTGCCATAATAGATACATATTATGACACTTTAAGGTGCCCTAACAGCTATTATTTTTTGTAGTGACTCTTGGATTAAATGGGTCACATATGAATTGTTAGTGAACAATTTTCGATGTTTCCCTTTTCAACTACTGTCATTTATCTCTTAAAGTTTGAGTAACATATCATTCACAAGTGTGAGAATTTGATTATTTGTAAACATGGAATGGCAAGAAAAGAAAAAGGTTTTGTTAGAGTCATCTTGATCATTTTTCTGTATATCACCTGAGGTTGTCCTACGCAAAACTAAAAGGCATCTATAGGTAGTGAAGAATAAGAATAATAACAATATCCTCAATAAATTCATATTAAATTAGGAATTTGGAAGTTCAATACATATTTTGAAATCATCCTTTAAAAAAGATTTATCTTGATAGTGCAACTAAAACAATAAATCCCACACAATTCAAACAAAATAATGTTGGAAGGTGTGGACGCAAAAAAGTTTATCTAAAACATCAACAATTAACAAAGTTCAAACAAAAGCATAGGTGAGTTGGCACCTCACACAATTTTATGCTAACTTTGCTATGTCTCAAAGATCTAGCCAAATCCATATCCTGCATAAGAGAAATAAAGCATTACATTGTCAGTGACAAATTGTTAGATAAGTTATGGTATCATAAGCAGGTTCCTGACATTACAACCTCCAAATGTGATGGAGAGAGTATCCCCTCTAACTTTTGTAGATCCCTTAGATGCATCAATTCATGGTCCTCACGAAAAGTTTGAAAAAATGCTCGAGCTGACCATTATATATATACCAATATAGGTTACACATCAAAGGGATAAATAGTGTGAAACATGATATACTAAAGATGGAAAAACATAAAGGCTTGCTAAAATGTACCCTCTTGCATGTGGCCGTCTGCCACAAGGTCCATAAAGCAATGTATAAAAACTGGATACAGTACCCGCAGAAGCTCATGCTGAAATAATTTCATTTGAGTGGAAACAGTTAACATCAATGGGTTCATAAATATCAATAGGTTAATAGAAAAGTGATGCGTAAATGCATTGAACTTGAACAAGACTAGATCCTTAAAACCATGAATATTTTCTTCAAGTTCAAACACAATTTGAAATTTTAACAAAGTACTTGAGATAGGCATGCCTTGCATTTCCTGTTATCAGTTAACCAGGGAATAATAAAGAATGTCGGCCACATGACTTTTATTAAAAATATAAATATTATAGGTTCAAACTACAAAAGAAATCTTATAGTAGCCCTAGTTGTAGAAAATGTAAATATTTCATCATGGGCCCAAAACACATCTGAAGAACATTATAAGTATTTCCAATGAGGGACATTGCTTGAATAAAACCATTCAAGCATAACCAATGGTGTGAAACTATTTAAAGATAAATAATAAAAATACAGTACAAAATATGCTGCAAAAAATACATAATTGTTTTCAAGAAGCACAACAACCATAGTAGTTGTAAAGTCTAAATTTCAAGAGTTATCATGTTAACTAAAAAGGGTCAAACCTAATGTTTTGCTTTTTAGATTGTTCAAATTAGTATTAGGCTAAGTCCAATGGAAAAGGCATCAGCTAAAACAATATCACTTGGAAGAGCAAAATCATAATAAATTACTGTAGGACAAGCAAATAAAGCTAATAAATTTCTCCATGATTGTCTACAACTTGGCACGCATAATCGAATAAAAAAGGCATCGACTATACAGTTTTAGCAGTTCTTTTGATGCTGGTCAATTTTTTAAAAATTTTCTTTAGTACATAAGCATGAAAATTTAGTGGCATAAGTTAGTCAAATAGCAAGGAAGCTTCTATCTTGTCCATTTGAATATTGTGTTTGTTAGTGAACTTATATTTTCAACAAGAAAGATGAAAGTTGTATTTCTTGAATGTGAGATAATAAACATTTCTTTGATGTGAGACAATTTCGAGGTATGAATTGAGAATATTTTCCAAGAGCTCCTACCTTGTATAAATCCAATGAACCATATGCCC
Source organism: Dendrobium catenatum (assembly GCF_001605985.2). Lineage (NCBI taxonomy): Eukaryota > Viridiplantae > Streptophyta > Magnoliopsida > Asparagales > Orchidaceae > Dendrobium > Dendrobium catenatum. The sequence continues at coordinate 11,442,009 of NW_021318618.1, read as the reverse complement.
ATGACCTGAGCTTGCTATAACCATCATGGTACAGTGCTGGACCCCTTTCTGAGCTGTAAAACATTTTTTCTTCAATATTTAACAAAACAGAGGTAGAAATATAAAAATATTGGTGAATAGAACGTTTGAAACTATCATTATAAAAAATTAATCATTCCCCCACAGTGAAAGACATATGCAAACAGATTCTAAAAGGTCAAACACTCGCAAAGTTGACAATTCAGTACCTCAAATATTAAAAGAAAATACTTCATTTAGGTCGGACTAAACCAATATGGAATGTGTTTAAGAACATTACTCGTATGATGATAGTGGAAAAGTTGTAGCATAAGTTAAAATTTTTAGATCCATAGATTTTTTCTCTACACAAGAACTAGCCAAACCTCACTTGTTTCTTCCCTTTTAAAATGTAGTTAGAAACTTCTACCTTAACTAGTTAAACTCTCCAGTTGGCAGAAGAACAGCAATGGCATCTGCCAATATCTGTATGATGAAGCCTACTTCCACAAGACCATTTACATACTTTTATCAGCATTTCAAGCATAATTAATGATGAGATCACATACAGGGTTTGACTGAATTAAGCCTTGCAGAAACAAATAAAAAGTATGTCGCTAATGGCAGCAAGCAAATAAGCTTCCAAATAAAAAATAAAAACAAGGAAATCAGTGCAATAACCAAAAAAATAGCAATTTCAACATTTTAAAAGCTTCTTTTGGTTTAAAGGAATTAAAATAAAGGAAATGATAATGAAAATTAGAAAGGAATAAAATCAAAAAAAATTTACCACATTTTCTTGTCGAGGAGAAACTCAATGAGAAAAATATTGTCTCCATCTTATTAGGTTGATGCAAAATTGAATTTTGTTTCATGTGAAAGAAGAGATATGTGGCCAGATCAATAATCCTTTTATCCATTATTCACTAGAGTTAGATGGGTTGGTTCAATAGGAAAATGCATAGGTTCATGTTCTTAGGTAAATCAATTAACCTATTAATTACAGCCCCCAAATTCTTTCAAACCAAACATAACCTTAAAAAAAATGAAGGGGGAATAGTGATCATATACCGGGAAAGGGCAGTTTCCGACTGCGGAGCAGAGGAAAGCCTACTCTGCTCCTCATGCAGGGCTCGCTCCGTCTGCCAAAAACCCTTCTTTTTTAAATAAGCGAACAGCGCTTTCTCTACATCCTCGTCATCCATCTCCGAGCCAACGCTGAAGTAGAAGGCTGCTTGGTAAATTACTCTGGTTTTTGAGTTGCGAGACCTCTCAATATTAAGGGGGCTGTTTGGTATCGGATTTATCGTCGGATTTAAGTCGGATTTACGCTAAATCCAGCCAAACGGTTTTATAGCGCGCGTTAAATCCCGGGATTCGATAAATCCCGGATTTACGGATTTACGGCTTAAATCCCGGATTTACTAGGCGGAAGACTTACCCGCGGCGCCTGTATCGCCGAAGCTCAACAGTCGCCGAAGAAGCGCGCGAAAAGGAGAACCTTCACAGCCAGCAAGCTCCCGTTGTTGCTTCCGATCAAAATGTCGTAACTTCCAACCCGACAGGAAGGTAAAGTCGTCGAAGGAGCGAAGTCGAACAGCCACGAAGGGAGCCGAAGTAGCGACGCGCGCAATCTCTCTACACCTCGTGCGAAGCAACGAAGATGAAAGGCAAACCATATAGGCCTCAAAGTTATTATTGATTTACTTAATTAATATAATTATTAATATTATAATTAGTGCATAAATTAATTATCTAATTTAACTTAATTGACTAAGTAATGATATAATTAGTAATTAAATATTAATATAATTAGCTTATTTAATACTACATCTATTATTTTGGTAAATGTTAGTTTGTAATTTACTTTTTATTAAATTTTTTGTCATTTTATATGAATTAAAATTGATTTTATTATATTTTATGCAATAATCTTGATTTCATAAATATCTCATTTAAATTTAAATCCCTAAGAGTCATAAATCCTGATATATGTTACCAAACAATTTCTCAAGATTTAACATGATTTAACATTTGGCATACCTAACAGTTTTCATGATTTAACACATTTCGAATGTACTAAATCCGAATTTATAGGATTTATTAAATCCCACTTGTTGTCAAACAGCCCCTAAGAGTGGTAGTGGGTCTTGCATATTTGGCCATGTACGACCCTTCGGTTGCAATTTCGCCGAAAAATCTCTCGTGGCAGGTGAGTGAAGCAAGATCGGCGGAGCAGACGTGCAAGCGGAGCAGCGAGATGTTTTGCGCCTCGAACCATTAGTCAACATAAACCTTCCAATCCGCGGGAGATTATTGGATTCGGACATTGTACACAGCTTACGTTCGATAATTCATAGTATCGAGCAGTACTGAGCTCGGTACTGTGAAGTACTGAGTTCGGTAATTCATAGTACATAGCAGTACCTGAAAGTTCGTTAGAGATGTTAAGCCCTTATGAACTAGCCCAATGCTAACCAAGAGGGGGTGAATTGGTATTTAAAAAAAATCAATCAAAAACACAAACTCAAACTAAACCTAATTCACCACAAAGAAATTTAAAGTGCGGAAATTAAATGCGAAAAAAGCAGTAGAAATGAACACATAGATTTATAGTGGTTTGGTCAACTCGTCCAACGTCCACTCCCCGGAGGTGCCCTACGGGTATTACACTAAACTCAGTGACTCTTCTTTTGCTCCCACAACAAGGCGAAGAAGCCTTTCCAAAACCTCCTTTCCACCGACACCAATAAGGCAGATCAGAACCCAACTCTTTTTGCTTCCTCCTGAAGCAGGCAGAGAACCTTGATCGATTGTTGAAGTGGACCTCTCTCAACCCTCCAAGGACAAGGGACTATGACGGAAGAATATGACGTGGATCAATGCTTGGAGCAACATTTGTGAAACTCCCTCAAAAACTCCCCCTCACAAGATCCTATCTCTCTCTTTCTATCCTCTAGTCTCTCTCATGTCAAGACAGCAGCAAAAGATACCCTTATGGGTGATACAAGAGATCTTATATAGAAGAGCTTTGGAATAGCTCTTAAATGCAACAAATCGACATTATCGTCCAGGACGATCTGGAGATCATCCTGTATGATCAATACAATTTTAGCTCAATCAGTCAGGATGATCTGAGACGATCAGAAGAAATTTATTCATATCGTCCAAGACGATAACATATTGTCCAGTACGATTAGTACAAATCATTGTTATAGCACTGAAATGATGTCTGGACGATGGATCGTCCAAGCCGATCTCACGATCATCCCGAACTATTAGTTCAAATCCATAAAAAACTCCAGAGCATCGCCCTAAATAGAAGGTGGCCGATGTTGATCATCCAAGAACAACTAAGGTTTTATGAACTAATTGTCTCGGCTGATCCTACGATCGTCCAGGACGATACGATCAAGCAATCAAATCTTAATTGCTTTTCTTAATTACCAGATTAATTTAGGCATAATTGTGATGCATCGATGTCCTGGACGATGTCCAAAAATAAATAATACCTGAATAGATCTGGCTACTAATTCTTTCTGATTTTAGCCTATTGTCCCGACCGGTACAAATATCATCCAGGACAATAAGCTTAATGACGGCTTCTTTAACTAGGATGTCATAATTAGGGTTTCTATTTTTAATTGATCGTCCAAGATGATTTGTGGATCATCTAGGACGATTTATGGATCGTCATAGATGATGTGAGCAAAAATAGAAAACTCTAAAATCAGACATAAAAAAGATTCCCCCAAGTGCATCCGTGTGTGTGTGCAAGATTACTTAGCATCAGAAACCATATCGTTTACAATAAACTCATGAAAGGACAAATTTTACAAATTGACTTAGACATAGTCTACCCTTGAGCTGGCTTGAGTTGCACTCAATCTTGTTGATCTAATATATTAGTAGGCAAGACAGTCATAAAAAATAGGAATATTTATTATCATCAAAATTATAATCCATAAAATTATATTTGCAACAATATCGAGGTCGATGCTAAGCAGTATCAAGCTCGGTACTGAGCAGTACCTAGCTCGGTATTGCTTGGTACTGCTCACTACCGAGTAGAAGATGATGTGGCGTATTTTTATTGGGCTCTGGACAACGTCCGGTGTCCGAACCCAATAATTTCCCCCAATCTGCATCGCTTATAAGCCCATCGTTCTAAACCTCTAACTTCAGGCTATTGGATTGAACGCATACTTTATTTATACATACCATTATATCATAACTGCATATTTGGGTTGGACCGGGTTTTATGAGCATGGAGATTGAACTCTAAATTTTAAGGATCTTTTTTGTTCATAAAATTAGTTTTTTTTTTTTTTGGGGGGTTTTTTTTTTTTTTTTTTTTTTTTTTTTGGGGGGGGGGGGGGGGGGGAGAGCTCGTGTTCGACTCATTTATGGGTTTGTTAGCCGAGCTTATGAGCTCAAGTTCGAGGTTGTTGAGGCTCAACTTGCGGGACAGCTCAAAAATAGTATTTTGAGCTAATATTTTTATTATACTTAAAAGTAATAAAGTAAGTTTGATAGTATTATTCTTTTCTCCCAGAACAACATCTCCATACAAAAATTCAAAAGTTTTATCTCAAATATCAATGCTAATAAATGTTGGTAGTCTTATTTCCTCACAAATAATATAACAAAAAACATTATGCTATTATTGCAACCTTTTTTTCTCCCAAAGAGATAGCTACTTCTCTCCATACGTGCAAAACCATATGGTAAAACTAGGTAGGAAAATAAAAAAACCAGGCTGGAAAACCAGATGAGCGGCTCGATGGCTAGTTACAGTATCGTGAGTCGAGTTTGAGCTCGATATTTGACTCACGAGTCAAGCTCGAACTCCCCCTGATTCGAGCTCGACTCGACTCGTTTACACCCCTATGAGGAAATATGAGAAGGGATTTGAAATTGAAAGGAATATAAATTTGAGATGACATATATGAATTGTTAAGCTCTATGAACTCGTGATACCAATGGCTAGCAAGTTAGATCTTTGAATCCCTATAGATATTCTCATTATTCAATTTGAATTTTTTTGGGGTCAAAGTTTTTTAAAAGAACATTGTCATTGAGGTTAATTATATAATTATTGACAATAGAGAGTGTTGCATCAAGGAGTATTCGCGGTGGTAGAGAAATATAAAATTTAATGTCTTTGCGTTGTACGAAAATCCAGCACGCAATCAGATAAGAGAGAGTATGTAGCATTAACTAGAGACACCAAGATTTGGTTTTGCATTTTAGGCTGTTTGGTTGGATTTCGCTCAAATCCTACTGCCAAACAACCCCTAAACAAAAGAAACAACTTAAATAGAATCACAAATGAGTGCACGAACATAAAGTAACAAAGAATGGAGATGCAGAGGCTCCACCTTGTTACTACTCAGCTCTTGCTACATCTACGCTCAATTGTGCTCGCCCTAACTGGAATAGCACGGCGAGTGAGGATGGAGAGCAGACCGATGGTGTAAATGGGAGGAAGGATTCTTTGCACTGATGTAAGTTTCACAAAGGGCATGGGAAAGGGATCGATGGGTCAGGATGGGATTTTGATTGAGAGTTAACCGAGTGATATTTTAGATGAATGTAATGTTATTTAGGTGTTAGAAAAGTAAATATTATAATTTATGTGTTAGATATGTAATTATAATAATTTTAAGTGTTATATACTTATATAGGCAAAATTCCTATTTATGTATACATCAGCTTGGAAACTCTTGGATGATAGCAAAAGCTACCGTATCAAAAGCTAAGCTGTCTTAAATCCTATATATACTGCCTTGACCGACTTTACACGCATTTATGTAGCGCCGCCCTCCTCTTAGTCCGTGCCGCCCGCCTCATATTGCGCGCCACCGCCTTTTAGACTGTTCATTACACACCTCCGCGCAAATAAGATGGGTCTGCGGGGCGATTAGATGGAGTACTGCGACGGCCATTAGCAGAGCTCAAGAAGTCCCTTTGAGGTTTTCGCCCACAGTCGCTTCGGCCTTGGAAATAACAGAGGAGCCAGAGACGGGAAGGCGACGGGAAGGCGACGGTCAGAAGCATGGCGATTGGGTTTTAGCCTGCGTAAGGCGGCTGTTGGCGGTGGCACGGTAGGCTGGGTGGGACTGGCGGGGAGATCAAAGCTCTTTGTGGCTGGGCTGATGAGGAAGTACTAACTAGTTATTGAGATTGATATGATTGAGGGATAGAGGAGGAAATGTCACCATGCATTTATGACTTGTACAGGAGATGGAAAATCTTTTACTTTGCTTGATTGATTAATGTATATATGAAGAGTGAGAGCTGTTCATGAAGAAGATGAGAGTGGAGACGGTACAGAGCAAGAATGTAAAGAATTGTATTAAGTTGTTTTGTTACACTAGATACAAAGGTATATATAGAGCTGATACAGAGAAGGTAAAACCGTAATAAGCTAATACATATTATTGGTATAATTATTTATTTATTATTAATAAGCTATGCTAACATTCCCCCTCAAACTGACAAGTGGGAACAATTGTTAGTTTGGATCGTAGTGTCTTGAATCGAGGAGTGGTAAGCGGTTTTGTGAGAATGTCCGCTATTTGATCGATCGTACTGATGGGTAGCAACCGGATTACTTTATTCTGAATATGATCCCGAACGAATCGTTGATCTATTCAATGTGCTTAGTGCGAGCATGAAATACAGGGTTATTTGCCAAGGCAATCGTAGACATGTTGTCACAAAAGATATCCACCGGTGGATCATGCTTGATGCCGAAGTCAGCTAGAAGCCGCCGAATCCAAATGGTGTCTGCCGTTGCCGAGGCTAATGCCCGATATTCCGATTCGGTGGAGGATCTTGAAACTGTAGTTTTCTTTTTCACAGTCCAGGATACAAGAGTATCACCGAGAAACATACAAAATCCGGAAGTTGATTTTCTGGACATAGGATCTGATGCCCAGTCTTCATCAGAAAATGTACGAAGCAGGAGATTCGAACGAACAATTGGCAAACCGAGTCCACATGTTCCTTTGATATACCGTAGCAGTTTCTTGAGCTGGGATGAATGAGATGCGGAGGGATTGTGCATGTGTTGAGAGAGCGAGTTGACGACATAAGAGATATCAGGTCTAGTTAAGGTAAGATATTACAACGACCCGATTAGCTTCCGGTACAAGGTTGCGTCGAAGCAGGGAGCGGCATCTAAGTCTGCAATTGGAGTTTTTGTGAATGAAGGGTTAGAGACCGAGTTGCACCGCTGCATCTCGGCCATTTGAACTATAAAATTTGCGTAAACCGATTGAGATAGGATATACTTATCTGGATAGGTATCGATCTTGATACCGAGGAATTGATGAGCAGCACCAAGGTCTTTCATTGTGAAACGTGAATTAAGTTGGTTTATGAGGTTTGTCAGGGCTTGAGTATTGTTACCAGTAATTAAAATATCGTCAACGTACACTAGAAGATACATCTCAATATCTTTTTGACGGAACACGAGCAGAGACGGGTCCGCCTGACTATGGAGAAAACCAAGTTGAGTAAGGTATGTCGTGAATGTAGTGTACCACTGACGTGGGGCTTGACGAAGGCCGTAGATTGCTTTGTTTAGACGACAGACATAGTTGGGATGAACCGAATCTTCGAAGCCCTTAGGCTGCCGCATAAACACAGTTTTGATGATATCGCCGTGAAGAAACGCGTTTGCGACGTCCAACTGATGAACTGGCCACATGTGAAACAGAGCAATTGTGAAAAGGATCCTGATTGTTGGTAGCTTTGTAACCGGGCTGAAGGTATTGAAGTAATCTATACCATGTTCTTGCTGATTTTCGAGAGCCACTAATCTGGCTTTAAACCTTGCGACTGATCCGTCTGAATTATGCATGGTTCGGTAAGTCCATTTAGAGCCAAGAATAGGTTTGTTGGAGGGAGAAGGTACCAACGTCCACGTTCCTTGACGTTGGAGCGCAAAAAATTCTTCAGCAATGGCCTTTCTCCATTCGAAACTTTTGCTGGCTTCGGTGTATGAAGTAGGATCATTTTGTGGCTGTTCGTGATGAATTAGATTAAGTCTGTTTACAGGTTTTAGAGACCCTGTTTGAGCCCGAGTGGTTATAGGATGGAAGGGAGGAAGACTGTGATTCTGCTGAGGAGCGGCCTTCTGGTGTGGTATCACCTGTTCGGGTATAATTGAAGGCGTGATAGTATAAGAGACTATCTAAGGTGAAACCTGCATCGACTGTGGAGGTGTTTGTTGTTGGTTAACCGTGGAGCATGGAATAAGAAAAGAGGGTGGTAATTCCGGTTGAAGCCCATTCAAGAAGTAGATCATAACGTCCTCGGGATCGACGGATGAGCCAGCGGATGAAATCTGATCCACGATCTTCTTGATCTCGGTGAGAAATTGAGACATGGACAGATTTTGCATTGATATGTTGTGCAGTTCATGCTCGAGCTGGATGACCTTCGATCTATTGGAGAACTGAAATCTTGTATGAAGAGTAGACCATATCTCGTATGTAGATTCGAAGTGAATCACGTAGGGAAGAACAAGAGGTGAGATCGTAGAGCACATCGCTGTAGCGAGATTTTGATCCGTAATAGACCAAGAATTAAGATCTTGATTCGGATCATTATTTTCGACTGCCGATTTGGGTTCAATAAATCCGGCAAAGCCGTTTGCTTTGAATAATTTTCCAATTTGGGTACAGAGCAAGAATGTAAAGAATTGTATTAAGTTGTTTTGTTACACTAGATACAAAGGTATATATAGAGCTGATACATATAAGGTAAAACCGTAATAAGCTAATACATATTATTGGTATAATTATTTATTTATTATTAATAAGCTATGCTAACAGTTCATGGATATAAAATTGAAAAAAATCGTATATAAATATGTGATACAATGGATTTTTTTATACTGATATAAATATATATATATATATATGCTATTATATGTATAGTGAATAGAAGAAGTATGGTTTTAAAATAAGGAGTGAGGGGTTTGAGTTTCAATGATAGATTTTAAGGGTAAAATTTTTAAAGATACATAAGTCACCTCAAGTGATTTAATTATTATAGACATATAAATTTTTATGTATGTTGCGTCCTGGAGTATTCGCGGCGGTAGAGAAATATAGTTTAATGTCTTAGCATTGTACGAAGATCCAGCACACAATTAGATAAGTGAGAGGGGTGTAGCATTCATAAGAGACACCAGAGTTTTTACGTGGAAAACCCCTGAAAGGGGGAAAAACCATGGGGCATGGCCCAGTTGTTGAATGAATCCACTAGTATTTGTAGTCGATTACAAATGAGGCCCTTCTTGGGAGAAGGCCTAGAATTTGATGTAGCAAATGTACATCATATAGATTGCATTACATGGTAGGAGTTACATATACATGTTCGTTTGGTCGGAAGGACCCGTAGTAGGCAGGAGACCGGGGTCAGAAAAGATTGGTTGTCTGTTAATGGAGGTCGGAATGACCATATGTTAGGGGTGTCAATTCGGTCAAACGGGTTCGGGGGTTTTTTTTTTGGTGTCGAAACCCGAAACTGACCCGGCACTGTTTCGCGGTCAACCCGAACCCGACCCGGTTTTGTTAAAAATGTGTCAGGTTTCTGGACCCGAAGCCCGACCCGATTTTCGGTCCGGGTCACCGACGCGACACGAATGACCCCGGAATTGACCCAAAATTGCTAATTTCGGGTAAAAAATCGGGTCAATCTCGGTTTTCGGGTCAGTCGGGTCAAAACGGGTCATCTCGGTTTTTTCCGAGTCAAAAATGAGTTTTTGTGTCCACTTTCAGGTCACTTTTCGGGTCAATATCTGGTTGGCGGGCACCCGACCCGCCGATTTTTAAAACGGGTTGAATTTCATGAACACCGAACCCGACCGTTTCGGGTTTGGGTTGACCGAACCCGGATTTTTCCGGGTCGGTGTTCGTGTCGTGTCCATAAATTGAGCACC
>NW_021318618.1:11399752-11431954 GCF_001605985.2 Dendrobium catenatum | reverse complement strand
TATTATATATATATATATATATATATATATATTACATAAATTAAAAGATAGATCTATTTGGTCTCAAATATTTAAAATTTAAGTTTAATTTATATATAATTTGAAATAAATTAATGTATTTGAAATAATTTAGGAAGTGTGTTGGTTGATAAACAAATTTATGAATTTTTTTTAATGTTTGGATTGTTGTAAAATAAACTAATGTTTTATTATTATTATTATTTATAAGGCAATGAGGGGTAGTTGATGGGCAGCGATATGGTGATGGCAATGATTTAAGGGGAATGGTGGCGGTGGCCGATATTGATGCAGAGCAGAATCATGAGCGATAGTTATTGAGTGGCAGTTAGAATAGTAGTCAATGAGGGGTTGTGGCCGCTAGTGGGTATTAGAGGAAATAAGCTACACAGCAACAGGAAAATCAAGGACATCTGTAGCTGACTATGTATCGTAGTAAACAGTTTCTATAAATAGACTTGTATTAGCTCTGTAATGTATATGAATAATATTTCCTTCTTGTCTTTACTCCTTGCTGTTTGTATTATGAATCCAAGTTCTCTTGAGATAACTCTTATACATGGTATCAGAAAAGGTCCGATAATCTAGGGACCATGGACGCGTCGGCGACCTCTCAACCATCGGAGCTTACCGACACAGTAAACTCGGAATCTACAGTAATCTCCTCCTCTCTCAAATTTGTTATTGGCAATCTCAAGAACTTTGTACAATCGCCTATCTCAACTAATAACTACTCAGTATGGCGATCACAAATCCTCAAGATAACTCGCGCAAATGGCTTTGAGGAGTTTCTTGATCCTTCGATTCCGACTCCGGCTAAATCCATCACGAAATCGGACGGGATCGATGTTCCGAACCTGCATATGCCAAATGGATGTTTACGGATCAGAACTTAGCCGCGATGATCTGTGCTACGATTTCACCTTTGATTCTTCCGTATGTTCTTAATCTTGAATCGACTTCTTCCATCTGGACGACTCTAGCCACACGGTTTCTATCAACAAATCGATCACGGATCATTTAGTTGAAAAATGAGTTACACAACATATCCCTCAAGAACTTGACTGTGATCCAATACTTAACGGATATCAAATCTATAGTAGATCAAATTGCAGCGGCTGGGTTGATGGTGGACACGGAGGATGTCATTCTATACATTCTCAACAGTCTCCCGAGCTCGTATCAATCTTTCAAGACCTCGATTCGCACCATGACGACTCCGCTGAATCTTGATAAGCTGTATTCTTTACTGATCAGCGAAGACATACACATTGCGGCAGATGCAACTCGCAACGTCACTACAGACGACCCTCACCAAGCCCTGTTTGTGTCTCGTGGCCGAGGACGATGATCTCGTGGTAGATCCTCTCAATCTCTCTCGGCGAACAAAGAAGTCTCAAACAAGATCGCAATTACGTGCCAGATCTGCTTGAAAAGAGGTCATGCCACGCCGGATTGCTGGCATCGCCTGAATCCGCAATATCTACCTAAACAAATGAACAATCAGAATCGGGCTCTTTTAGCTGGTCAATCACTACCATACACGGACTGGTTTCTTGACTCGGGAGCGACATCTCACATGACGAATTCTTTGGAAAATTTGTCCATCTCAGCTCCATATAATGGCACAGATAACATCACCATTGGTGACAGGAGCTCGGTTAGCTTTGAAAATTCCGGGAAGGGATTGCTACCGACTCCCTCTCGTAAGATCCTTCTATCTCAAATTCTTCATTCCCCATCTCTGAAATACAATTTACTATCTATTTCTCAACTGACTCGTGACAATAATCTAACTATTATTTTTGATCCTAATGGTTTTTATTTTAAGGATTTGCAGACTCATCAAATCCTCCTTCAAGGACCTTGCACTGACGGTCTATACAATATCAAGACACCTTCAAATAATGCCCCCAAGGTGGCTCTACATTCAGAGGCTGGTAGATCTGTTCTGTGGCATGACCGCTTGGGACATCCCAACCGGAAGACTTTAACTAAAATTGCTTCTTGCAATCCTGCTCTTAAAATAGATTGTAATTTCATTTCTTGCACATAGTGTAATAGTGATAAACATCACAAACTTTCCTTTAATAAGAATGATCATAGATCCACTGCTCCGCTAGATTTGATTCACACTGATGTGTGGGGGCCGGCCCCCACGGCTTCTAATTCTGGCTACATGTACTATGTAATTTTTGTAGATGATCACACCCGATTTACGTGGCTATTTCCTATGCGACATAAATCAGAAGTTGTCCATATTTTCACTGATTTTAAAACTAAAGTTGAAAATCTTACATCTAGGAAAATCAAATGTCTGCGCACCGACGGAGGTGGCGAATACATGAATACTTCACTTGCATCTCTTCTTCGAACAAACGGCATAACACATCAAAGCTCTTGTCCTCATACACCGGAGCAAAATGGTGTGGCGGAGAGGAAACATCGCCATATCATCGAAACAACTCGTACCATCCTTCACAAGGCGGCGATTCCCTATAAGTTTTGGCCAGATGCGGCACTCACTTCGGTTTACTTAATAAACCGCTTGCCGTCTCCAAACACAGAGAACAAATCTCCGTTTGAACTTTTTCATCGTATCAAGCCAAATTATGAACACCTAAGAGCATTTGGCTGCGAGTGCTTCCCACTCATACCGGCTAAGTATCGTCACAAACTTCAGCCGACAGTAATAAGCTGTGTTTTTCTTGGGTATTCAGACATGTACAAGGGCTATAAATGTCTAAATCCCCAAAACAATCGGATCATCATGTCCAGACACGTAGCATTTAATGAAACTTCTTTTCCTTTTTCTTTAGCATCTAAATCTACTACTCCTATGCAGATAACTAACATGCCGCCTGGTCTCCTTACTCCTTATCCAACTCAGCAAACACAGCACATTCATGTACATGATACAAGGAAACAAAATCACAGAGAAAACTCCGTGCAGTGTCCCCCACAGCTGGCATTTCCGCAAACACTGGCACCGTCTTCTGTTTCGGAGCCGGAAGTTCAGCAGGGCTCAATACATCCGATGGTCACTAGAATGCGCACGGGGTCTCTAAAACCTCGAAATCGTCTTGACTTACTACATAAGGAATCTTCATCCGACACAATGCAGGATCCTACGTCATACTCATAAGCCAGCAAACATGTGACCTGGAGGAACGCAATGGCATCTGAATTTTATGCGCTTCAACAGCAAGGCACATGGAGCTTGGTACCTAAACCGAACAACTCATCAGTTCTTGGTTGCAAATGGACGTACAAAACAAAGACTCATGCGGATGGTTCCATCGCCAAATACAAAGCAAGACTTGTGGCACAAGGGAATAATCAAGAATTCGATCTGGACTATACAGAGACATTCAGCCCCGTTGCCAAACTTCTGACGATTCGTATTCTCCTAGCTATTGCATTAAATAACAATTAGAAAGTTCAACAACTAGACGTGGTGAATGCTTTTCTACATGGGAATCTAGATGAAATAGTTTACATGAGACAACCCCGTGGTTTTGAAGACACCACAAATCCAGATTATGTGTGTCGTCTCCACAAGGCAATATACGGTCTCAAGCAGGCTCCGTGCCAGTGGTATAATGTTTTCACATCGACACTAGTGGACATGGGATTCACGCACAGCTCTGCAGACCCGTCTCTCTTAATTTTTCGTAAGCAGGACACCCAAATATACATGCTAATATATGTGGACGATGTTCTTCTGAATGGAAACGACACAAGTATCATGGATCAAATTCTGCTCAAATTAAATGCCAAGTTTGCAATGAAGCATTTAGGGGAAGCTCATGCGTTTCTCGGTATAACCATAGACATATTTGATAACAATTTTTTTCTCTCACAGCAACCTTACGCACGGTCCATCCTAAAATCTGCACAACTTACAAACTGCAATAATATCTCCAATCCAACGTGCACCAAAGTTCCTCTGGATCCACCAACGGACAAGTTTCTTTCAGACGTGAACACATATCGCAAAATTACAGGATCCTTACAATATTTAACACTTACGCGCCCTGATATTGCGTATAGTGTAAATCAACTATCTCAACACATGCATCAACCAGATACTCAACACATTTATCTCCTCAAACGATTACTGCGATACATCCAAGGTACGTCTGACTACGACATTCCGATTATCAAATCTGATCTACATCTCATTTCTTTTTCAGATGCTGATTGGGCAGGCGACCCTATCTCGCGCAAATCAACTTCTGGATATTGCTCTTTTCTGGGCCGATCTCTCATCTCATGGACGGTCAAGAAACAACACACGGTGGCTCGATCATCAACGGAATTGAATCAGAATGCAGAGCACTGGCGGCACTCACTGCGGACGTAATCTGGCTTCGAAGGCTTCTATCAAACTTTGGAGTTTTGCAAGCTCTATATACGGATATCTACTACGACAACACCTCTGCAATAGCACTTGCAAACAACACAATGTTTCATACTCGGACGAAGCATATTGAAATAGATCACATATTTCTCCGAGATCATATCCAGTCAAAGATAATAAGGCTTCTTCCCATAAGCACTATAGACCAAACTGCAGACATATTCACCAAAGCTCTCACCACACCCAGATTTCATCAACTCAGAGCCAAACTAACGGTCACTCAGCGACCCATTAGTTTGCCGGGGGATATTAGAGGAAATAAGCTACACAGCAACAAGAAAACCAAGGACATCTGTAGCTGACTATGTATCGTAGTAAACAGTTTCTATAAATAGACCTGTATTAGCTCTGTAATGTATATGAATAATATTTCCTTCTTGTCTTTACTCCTTCTTGCTGTTTGTATTATGAATCCAAATTCTCCTGAGAGAACTCTTCTACAGTGGGATCCACAATGAGGGATGATTGATGAGTGGGAGCTAGTAATTGTGGGTGGAGAAAGCTTTAATAATCTAATTTGATAGTTTTGAAGTTGAAGACCAATGAACTAAATGAATAAAATTATTTGAGTTTTATTTTCTTTGAATATATATAGCCTATGAATTTTTAAAATTATCGGATTTGATAAACTTTACCCCACAACTAAATATCCCCAAGTAATTATGAAATGCAAGCAATTTAATTATAATAATGCTATACTTAATTTTTAAAATATAAATAAATATTTTTGAAAATAGTATTTTAAATAAATTATAAAATATCAAAGCCTTGCCAATAGGGTTTGATATTATGAAGCGTGAATGATAAGGCGACGGATTCTTAAACAGGGCAATGCATGGCACGCGGGGTCGTACGAGCTGCACTTTCGCCAGCGGGGCAATGGCCAGCCATTTCCGGAAACTTCGGCTTTTCGCATCGACTTCTATAAAAGGAAGTCCCGCCGATACTTTTTTCTCAGTCTCATTCTTTATATCATTCTCTTGCTCATCTCTTCCATCGATACCCATTGCTTCTCTTGCTTTAAGGGTTTCCTTTTTTCTTTCTTTTAAGCAGTTGAGGAGAAGAAGTGATCAGGATGGGGAGGGGGAAGATAGAGATTAAGAAAATAGAGAATCCGACTAATCGGCAGGTGACTTACTCGAAGAGGAGGGCTGGGATTATGAAGAAGGCGAAGGAGATCACTGTTCTCTGCGATGCTGAGGTTTCTCTGATCATGTTCTCGAGTACCGGGAAGTTTTCTGAGTACTGTAGTCCGTCGACGGAGTGAGTGCTGTTTTTCTTTGGGATTTATCTTTTGTTAAATTTGTTTATAAGGCTTTTAACGCTTAGCTATTTGCAGAACGAAGAAGGTTTTTGATCGTTACCAGCAGTTATCTGGTATTAACTTGTGGAGCGCGCAGTACGAGGTAAGAGATTTGTTTATGAGTTTTTTTTTTTTTTTTTTTTTTTTTTTTTTTTTTTGGGAGGAGAAGGGATTGATGGAGTTTTGTTTTGTGTTTTGAATGTGAGCAGAAGATGCAGAATACGCTGAACCATTTGAAGGAGATCAATCATAAACTGAGGAGGGAAGTAAGGTGGGTGGTGGGAGATTGAAGGGCTAAGGGAGAAGAGTACTGGAGTGATAAAGCTACTAACGCGTTTACTTGTTTACTTTTGTTTTTTGGCTTTGGGAATTAAGTGTTAATTTATGTGATTTTTTTTTGGGTTGTCGTGAGAAGGCAGAGGATGGGGGAAGATCTGGAGGGACTGGACATCAAGGAACTGCGCGGTCTTGAGCAAAACATGGATGAGGCATTAAAGCTTGTACGGAATAGAAAAGTGAGATCCCAACTATACCATCTATGCTCAGCTTGTCCCATATGAAAGCTCTTTATTGTCTTTTATCAAATTTCGTTGTTTAGGTCGTCTCTTAGCTAGTTTAAGAGTGCATGAATGTTTTTTTCTATTTGTAATTGTTTCTTTTTATGAAATCCATACTTTATTTAATACTAGTGAGTGTTGGTTTGTTTGGACTTTGATTACATAATTCAATGTTGAGATACTAGTGCATGTGCTAGAAATTAAGCGAGCATTTACAAGCAGCAACTTCTGATATTTTAAAGGCAAACTTATATATACATATGCCGGTTATTAGAAGCATGACCGAGTGGTTTGGGGATTTAGCTCCTGATCGAGGCCTGCGCTCAGATTTATCAATAATTTTAATTAATTATACTACGGTGCTCATGTTGAAAAAAAAACCTTGTCTGTTATTCGGGGTGGGTGTGAAGTTACTAGGCTAATGCTTATCATCATACTAATTTCAATAAATTATACTACGTTGCTCATCTTAAAAAAAAAAAATCTTATGTGTTATTCAGTATGGGTGTGATTTTACTGGGCTAATACTTTGTGCATGCCTGACTTTTTGACAGTATCATGTAATCAGTACCCAAACGGACACATACAAGAAGAAGGTATAATTTGGTCCCGGCCTTTTAATTTTTGTCTTCTTCTGTTGATTTTACATTCATTAATTTAATATGCATTCCTTTTCTTTCCTTCTTGCCTTTGAGCCTTGCAGCATCACATGCGACGCATAGAAACTCAATAAAACCTTAACTTGGTTTTAGTATATGCTATTCAATTTCTTAGGTTTGTCCCTTTTGGGAGTGAACAACTAGTAAATCCACAAGTGAACATTGTTACATTAACCCCCTAGAAATAAAAAAATTACATAATAAACATATTTTTACTATAATTCATAAATTTAGCGTAGTTGAATCTAATTAAGGATATGAGTACTATTTTGGCTCATAACTACTAGCTTTCTAGACAAAAAAAAAAAGTTCTAGCTAACTTTGTTTATAAGACTTGTTGGAGCAAAAATATTATGTACGTACCCCTCTTGAAATGGAGAATGCAAATTAATTTGCATATGAAAACTCATACATAGCTAATTAGCTTGTAGTAGAATATAAATATTGATAGTAGTAATGTAATTATGTTTTTCTGTTTTGTTTGTTTATTTTCTTTAATGCGATTAATCAGCTCTAGATGTGAAGTTGATTTTGTTTAAATGAATAAATATTGGTTGCATAAATTAGAGAAAATAAAGAGAAAAAGAATATAAAAAAAAATTCTTCCACTTTAGATTTTAGGGGGTGACATAAGTAGACATCAATAAACTGCTAATATAAGGGAAGTTGAGTGTCTTTAAAATAAGAGAAAGGGCATGCAAAGGGAATCTTAGATGCATGTTATCAAGAGGAATTAAAATATGAACATTGATGTCAATGAAATCCAAGGCCTAGGGGAACTTGAGAAGGGTCTTAATATGATGGTCAAGATCCATATGTTAACGATGAAAAAGAACATGTTCAAGAGCCAAAGTTTTGTAGGAAAAGAATATAAAAGACAAAGTGTTGAGAGGGTCTTCAAAATATATATGAAAGATAAGTAACTCCAAAGTTTACATAATTGTAAAACTTACAATTATAATGTTTATATGGCCTACATAGTCCATAATTTTGACATTGAATTCAATGCTTACCCTTCATGCATAATCTCTTAAAAAAGTGACAAAATTATATGTATCAATTATGACACTGCATTTAACTCTTTCATTATAAGTATTCACCTTTATAATCTTGCATTAGTACTAACGAATCACAAGTTTTCACTTATTTTCTAGGGATGGAAGCTCCCCAAGCTTCTTGGTATATTGTAAAAAAAGAAGAAATTTTGAACCCCTTAGGAATTCATGCCTCATTGAATTTCTTAAGAATAGTACATTGTGCTAATTAAAGAGAGAAAATGACCAATATTTATATGAGAGAGGGGAGCCAAGTGATTCTACAAGGAGAAAAATATAGTAACAAATAGAGGCCATGATATTAATTAGAAATGATCAAAAGTAGAGAGATAGAGAGTGCATAAGATTAGAGGGAATACCATGAGAGAGAGAGAGAGAGAGAGAGAGAGAGAGGGAGAGATAATAGAGGAATTAAAGGAACAAACAGTTTTCAAATGCATTTAATTCATAATAAAATATTAAAACGACAACATCCTTAACTTATATATTGAATTATGAATCGTAATTTAAGTTCAAAATAATTTAAAACATGAGTCTAATTAATATGTTCTAAAATTTTGATTATCTAATTTCAATTATAAATAATCCTAAAAT
The DNA here is from genome assembly GCF_001605985.2 of Dendrobium catenatum. Taxonomy (NCBI): domain Eukaryota; kingdom Viridiplantae; phylum Streptophyta; class Magnoliopsida; order Asparagales; family Orchidaceae; genus Dendrobium; species Dendrobium catenatum. The sequence continues at coordinate 11,423,345 of NW_021318618.1, read as the reverse complement.
TCAATTCAAAATGAAGTAAGCCTTGGGCTAATGCCTAATAGTTCATACACTAGTTCTTGACCATATATACGGTCACGGGTTTGATCCCTACTCCATACATAATTGCCCATCCCTTCAATAACTCTTTTTAAATTCTTATAAAAATAATAAATTTGCCCTTTTATTAAATATATAAGATATATTTTTGTCCTTTAAAAAATAATAAAAAAGAACAATAATTTAAATATTACAAATTAATCTAATATTATTTTTTGAGATTATTTTTTGTGCAACACATAAATGTTGTTTATTTACAAAACAACCACCCTTCTGCTTCCATTCAACAAATTATCATCTTAATATCAAAATTCAGATTAAAAAGTCGGCATGATTATTTATAATTATTTTGATAGTATAAGATGAATTGTAATATTTGAGATGTAAGAAGGATAATTAAGGCTGTAATAAAATGCAATGTAAACAAAAGATCCATTGTAAAATTAATTATTATATTAATGATATTGCTGATAGTAAGAGCTATATATGATAATGTGTTAGCATGACAATCTAAAACAAATATGTGATACTTTTGAGTTTTGATATTCATCATAGTTATGATATTTATTGAACTTTAGTAAGAATTCTTGATAGATTATTAAGTGAAAAGAAATAGACATGGCCATAAAATTCGATCAAAAGTATCACATCCGCTAAAAGAATCCTTTCAGTACTATTTTAGTTAAATCTTAAAGTATTTGATTAGTACGCACGTACATATCTTTTATTCGCTAAAACAAGTTTTAATGTAAAATTTTATAAAGTTTGTCTTGAGATTATGAAATCCTAACGAAGAGGTGAATATAACATAAAAATTTTGTAATCGGACAAGGAATTCTTCATAAAATTTTGTTTAAAAGCTGTACTTTTATTGAAATGTGGCTAAATATAACATAAAGGGAAAAAAAGATAAAACTACAATAGCAATCAGGTTTTGATTTATATCATGAAGTAAAAAATGAGGGTTTCTTCTCTCAATTGACCAAATAATTGAGTTGGTCACAAAGATTAACTGTCCTGTTTTGGATAATATAGCAATTGATGTCCTATCGAGTAATCTATTGTTTTTCTTCTAGGTGATAGAGTGGAAACTTGGCAGACTCCTCAACTTTGCCGTGTAAAATGATGTCACGCAAGTAGAAAGATTTTTTCCAAGGAAATATGCGTGCTTTCGACCCTTTATTTACGGAAAAAATTCACTCTAAAAATACTAAATAAAAGAAAATTATTAAGCATGCATTTATTGAATATTTGTAAGCTTTTTCTTTCAATTTTCTAATGCAACAATTTTAATTTGGTATTTTCGTCTTTCCACTCTAATTATGATCCAAATGTGTATCAATCTTAATTTTAGCCCAACTATCAATTTATTGGTATTAGTTAACCCCAATTGTCACTCAGTTGGATATCAGTCTTAATTAGGCCCAACTGTCAACAAATTAGTATCAGTCTTTATCTTTCATGTTAACATCCAGCCTTCCATCAATCTTCTCTTGATTATATGCAAATGCTATATTTTTATCAATGCCATATGTGAAATGCAAAAATTCAAAAAATGTACGAAAATCTATCTAATTTATATGTTATGCATTTACTTCAAAAAATCATAGCTTGCTTTTTAACTTATAAAAATTTAATATATTACAGTCAAAATATTTCTATCGATGATATTTATCTAATAACAAAAGTTATATGCTGAAAGTTTGCTAAAAATTAAGGTATTGTAATTTTTGTAAGTTTTGATCAAAGTAAACTGCATAAAACACAAATACAAAAAATCATTAAAATAAAAAATATGATAATAATACATTACAATGTGACAAACAACTTTTACAACAAGACAAACTAGCAAAATTCACTTTAAAGCCTCAAAACCCTAACTTCTCTTTTCCTCTCCCTCTCTTTTCCCTTACAATTTTGTTTAAGTTTCCAAGTCTTTAGCAAAACGAAGGAAGAATGATAATATAAAATAATATTATTGCGGGCTAGAGTATACACGGTGGTAGAGTTAGATTTTTTTTTATCTTAACATTGTACGAATATCCAGCCAAAAAAAAAAAGAAACACCAGAATTTTTATGTGAAAACCCATGAAAAGAGAAAAATCACGGGGCCACACCCAATTGAAATGTTTCTACTACTGTTTGAGTAAACTACAATCGCCTGATTCGTTCTTGAAATTGAGGACGATTAGATTACGATAGTAACAATCGAATTGAAATCTGAAGGTCGGACGAAGTCCAGAGTTTGTCCGTGATCGAGTAGAAATCCGGTGTCAGTTGGAGGTCCGGCAGAAGTCCGGTGTCCGTCGGTAGCTGCGAATAACGGTAGCTGCGAATAAATCTAACGTCAATTGGCAGTCGGGCAGAAGTCCGACATCCGTCGGTAGCCAAGCCGAAGTTCGACAATAATCTGTGGCCCAATATAGGAAATTCATCAATTACCGCCGGTTGTCTAGCCGTCGGTACTAACGACGGTTTATCCGGCGGTTTGGATTAACCGGCGGCCCAACCGGCCGTTATGCAAGCTTATGCTGCCGGAAATAATGGCGGTCACAAAACCGTCGGGTTAACAGTCAGCCTTAAAATTACCGGCGGCTAAAACCGTCGGTGTTAAGTAATTTTATTACCGGCGGTTGGAGCCCCCAGAACGTTGCCAGTAAAAGCCCTAAAATTAACCATCCTGAGCCTACCATTTCATTTCATCTCGTCATCTCTCTCTCTCTCTCTTCGGCCGCGCTCGCCCCTCTCCTCCGCCCGCCCTCTCACGCGACCGAGCTGTCTCCAGCCGTCGATGATCACGCAGGCCGCCCACGAACTCCCCACTGTAAGGCCGGCGACGAACTTCTATTTCCCGAGCGCGACGCCGCCTCCGAGGTGAGCTTTTTTATTTTTTATTTTATGTATTTTTTCATTGATGTTCTCCCTAGACATTTGCGAGAGAATGCATCTTGTTGTATGTTTTTTGTTGATGATATTTTACTTGTATGCGTTTTGTTCTCACTAAACTAAAGGAGGTGAAGGTAAACTCGAATTATGGAGGTCAACTATATAATCTAAATGTTTTCGCTAGAGTAGATCTAAAACTGAATATATGTGGTGTAATTTTAGTAGCAATAGACCTAGTGAGCGGTTTGTGACTTAATTTGGGTTTTACCCGTAGAGATAGAATATGGAATGAGCATATACAAGAAAATGTTGGAGTACCTACAGTGGATGATGAGATTAGAGAGTGTCTCCTTAGATGTATCTTGGTGTATGCTTTTTGTTGATGATATTCTATATGTTGATAAGACTAGAGAGGGAGTTGAAGGTAAACTCGAATTATGAAGGTCAATTTTAGAGTATAAAGGTTTTTGCTTTAGTATATCTAAAACTAAATATATAGAGTGTAATTTTAGTAGCTATAGACCTAGTGAGGGGATTGTGACTTTGGGCGATCAAGTAATTAGTAAAATTATACATTTTAGATATCTTGGATCTTTTATTCAGAGTTATGGTGAAACAGAAGGGGATATTGTCAGCACAATTCAAGTTGGATGGTTGAAATGGAGGAATGAATCAGGCTTGTTGTGTGATAGAAAAGTCCCCCTGAAACTTTAGGGAAAATTCTATAAGATGGTGGTGAGATTTGCAATGCTTTATGGTATTGAATCTTGGTCAATAAAAGAGAAGCATAATACTAAGTTAAGTGTTGTAGAGATGAGGGTGCTTAGGTGGATGAGTGGCTTTATCCCTAGAGATAAAATATAGAATGAGCATATATATACATGAAAATGTTGGAGTACCTCCTGTGGATGATGAGATTAGAGAGTGTCGCCTTAGATGTACTTTGTTGTATGCTTTTTGTTGATGATATTCTATATGTTGATAAGATTAGAGAGGGAGTTAAAGGTAAACTTATATTATGGAGGTCAATTGAGAAAGACAGATGGGGAGGGTATATGGCTTGGGTTCGCAAGGATTTGCTTATGAGGGAAGTTCATCCACTTTAGTATTTTATGATCCAAGTGGAGCTGAAGAAACTATATGCCAGAGGGTTGCAACGCTGACCAGAGAGATTGAAGAAATGAGAAAATTTCAAAATGAAATACAATCAGAACTGCAATCCTACATAGATGAAAATCAAAAGAAGAGAGCAGCCACATGCATCTCCAGACAATGAGGATACGAACAAGGATTAACACTTTTTTATGTTTGATGAACTTATGATGATCTGATTGTAAACTTATTTGGTTGAACTTATTAAACTTAGAATTTGTGAACTTGGTTAAACTTGTGAACTTTGATTTCATTTATTATTTTGTTTGGTTTTACTTATCTATATATTTGTGATAATTGATTGACTATAGTGGCGTGTTGTCCAAAATTGTTATTACTGCTTTATGTGCAGGTTTAGAGTTTAGAGTAAAAATCTCTCAAATAGAGGGGAGGCTGTCAAATTTTTTTTCAGATGCTACAGGTTTCCGGCTGCCAACCGGCGGTTAGGCCGCCGGAAACGACGATACCGAACGGCTGATTGACGCCGTAAGAAATGTACTGTAACTTCTGGTATTTTCCGGCGGTCTATCGAAGATATCCGACGATTGTCCGGCGACACACCGGCGGTCATACCACCGGCAATTCCTCTGGTTGTAACAGCCGGTAAGCCGCCGATAAATATCCCCGACGATTTTTCAACGATTACCGACAATATTTTTACTGTCGGTTTAATGGCTGGGCAACCGCCAGTGAAACACCTGCAGTCACCGGCAGTCATACCGCCGAACGATAACCGGCGGCACAACCGCCGGGAATTTGTCGGTGACAAAAAACAGTCGAAAATACGTCGCCGACAATGTTTTCCGGCTTTGTTTTTTCCGGCGGTTTGAGAATTGCCGAAAAGCCGCCGGTTTTTTCAAGAACCGCCGGAAACTATTAGTTAACCGCCGGTCCAGGCCGCCGATAATAGATGAATTTCCTAGAGTGGACGGGCTTAAGTTCGGTAGTAGTCGAGGAGTCTGGTGGCAAGAGAACTCAAGTTTATATTATTCTTTCTCTTCCTTTATTCCTTACTTCGGTCCTCTTTCATGAGAAATGAGCGATCAATTTATTGTTTTCAGAGAGTGGTATAGCCAGTAAATAGGATGAATATAAATGGTAAGTTGAGAATGGTTTGAATGTATGACAGATGTTGGTTCCCTTGATTGTGGACCGTTGACTGGACATTTAAATGTCTTTATGATATCAAAATTTGGCGATCTTGGGCTTGTTGGATTCGTCTCGTCGAGCTACTAAATTCGACTATAAGCATGTTATGTTTGAAAATTGTTTGGTAATCCAAAATATGGTTTGAACCTTCTAAATGTGCTTCTAGTATTTGATTTGGACACATTTGGGCTTGAATTGAGTTGAATTTGGTGTCGTTGATTTTTGAGACGTTCAATTTGATTATAAGTTTGCTGAAATAAGAGTACGGATGTGTTAGTTTCTTAAGGATTTTCACCAGTGCCAAAAAAATATTAAAAAAAATCATGCAATTAAAATATTATAATCTCAATGCTATGAAAAATACGGTTTGTAATTTAGACTTATAATGTCTCTAGAAAGAAATTTTTTTATCTTGGTCAAAATACAGGTTATTACAAGGCGAGCCTCTCGCGGATTCCCATATTGGGTGTGGGAGCAAGGGCCAATGGATTGTTGTGATTTAATAAATTCATTTAAGTTTTTTTGTGGATTTAAAATTATAAAAAAATATCATTAAAATAACACAATATATATTTTTAGAACACTTTGGTAAAGTTGGTTTGCAAAACATACATATGACGGTTCCTAAACCCCTACTTATACCAATATGTGTCAATTTGTTAAGGATTTGTACCAATATCAAAATATTAATTAGTGCAATTAAAATACTATATTATCCATGCTATGATAGTTTTTGATTTGGACTTATAATAATCCTGAAAAAAAAAAAAATATATTTGTTTGGATCAATATAAGGGCTATTACAACTAGTCTCATGCTTATATGCCTCCTTTTTTGAAGGCATACACTTTTGAGAATCAAGTTATATAACTTGGAATAATTAGGTTCATTTTACGAGCGTGCCACTTCGTTTTGGTGGCTATCAATAATTGGTTGTTAATTTATAAAATACCTTGGTTCCATGATAGTCATCGTATTTCTTTGCTCTAAAAGTCGATTATTTGGTTGATCCTCTAGATCTAGCAATATGACATCAATAGGAGGTAAGATAAGATTTCTCTTACCTCGTCATCTAATATTAATGAAGAATTGAACAACTTTAGATTTTTCATATCCCCTACTGAATAGATCTCCATATTAGCAAACACAATTGAATGACATGCGTTGTACCTAATTTTCTTCATAATTTCAAAATTGTCATTTCAAATTAGTTTAATTTTATGCCCTAAACTATTTCAATCTCTCATTATTGATGTGAAGCCACACATATCTTATTCTTCAAACTTCTTATTTACTTGGTTTGATTATGCTAACATTTCCAACGATTTTTTGATTTGACGATTTATGTCTCTACCTCGTCGTGAATGCTTCTAATCTATCTAGGATTTTTGGTTTATTTGTAGAACTTTATCCTTGTTCCGGAGGTCGGTCATTATTTTTATCTAAAACTCCAACTTGAATGGACTTTGAGGTAGAAATCCAATATATACTTCAAATGAAGCTTGACTTACTAAACTATATCTAGTTTGTTGAATGCTAATAAGAAATTCGACACTTATCATAATTCCTTTGATGTCTTGCATTAGATGCTCATAAAAGGTGCATAATAAATTTATTCTTCACTATATGGCCCTTCATTTATATAAATAGAAGCTTGTACACTTTAGTTTTTCATAGTATTATTCATTATGGTTTATAATGATTTCAAAAAGAGGGCGTTCAAATGGAACAATTATTACGTCCTCGGACCGGATGCAGAGGAACATTCGGTCGTAGGCAAAATTCCGCCTATACCGAGGTGTACCGAGTTTTTCCAAAAAACTTGGTACACCTCGGTATAGGCGGGATTTTGCCTACGACCGAATATTCCTCTGCATCCTTACACCGGACCAAATAAAAGTTCGTTCAAATGGCATCACTTGAATTATCACCGCCTTAATTTGAAGGTCCTTTTTAGGGATTTTTTCAAGTTTGTATCTGATGGTAGCCAAATTTTAAATCCATTATATAAAAGTACTTTGATCTGCTATGTAATATCCCAAGATTTAAATTTAAAAGAATTATAAATTTTTATCTATTAATTTATCTGTCAGAGTTACTTAATATCTATCATTTTAAATAAATCCAATAAAAAAAATTTAAAATAACGACCTTCATAGCAAAGCAGAGCCCCATCAATAAGTTGCATTATGTGCTCCATTGCTGATTAGAGCGGTAGATCCCTTTTACCTGTTTACAAAGTATAGGAAAAAGTCCTGTAAGAGTTGGTAACTTGCAAGCTTAATGGCCTTAGGTATTATCAAACACAAAGGAAGCAACAACAGCGTCGTCATGTGTTGTTATCATTTCATACTAGGGAAGTACAATACAATTAAAATATGTACCTTTTTTTCTTTTTAATTGAGGGAGATGAGAACAAGATAGAAAAATGGGAGTTCTGGAAATACTTTAGATAATTATATATGCTATATTTTTAATTCTAATTTTATTATTATCATTAGAGCATCTCCAACCGAACGCCAAACGTGCATATGACGTCGTTCAGTCGCTCCAATCGAACGACAAATCTTCCGCCATTTATTTGCGGGTGAACAGTGCGACGTCAATATTGATGTTGCATTGTTCACCCACGCTATTTTGCTCTCTCAACCGGATTTTACGAAAAAACACGCAAAAGGGGAGAAGGATCATTACCTTCGCAGAAGCATCCAAAATGGAGTTCGATTGGAGCAGAATCACGACATTTTGAAGTTTTGCTGTATTTTGTCGTGAAAAATCGCGTTCTCGGTTGGAGGTGCCCTTAGTCGTAAATGACATCATGCTCCTTAATTCTTGATTTCCTTGTTATCGTAATTCGTGCTTGAAAATATAAAAGCTCGAAATGCTAAAATAATTAAGTATATGCAAAATCTTACTGCACAAATTAATTAAAGCCCTTTTAATATGGGGAAGTCAGTTTCCATGGACTGCATTTTTTCTCTTCTGATCAGTTATTTTGATCAAAATCTCATTTTTATTACGTAATTGTAGTTCCTTGTCCTTGATTGTTTCTAATATAATCCTTCTGATTTTGTGACAAGTTCTGATCCAAGTAAACGCCAAGCAAGTTGCTTTGTGATATAATCCTTCTGATTTTTTTATTGAGGCCCCCACAATATAATGGGTTTAAAAAAAGAAAAAATTGTCATCTTTATAAGATTGCTAGGATCCTTTTCTTTGAGAAGATTGTTTAAAATTTTTTTTGGGAGGAAGCTAAGCCACATTAACTGCCACATTCCTAACAAATCATCTTCCAAGTAGAATTTAACAAAACAAAACACCTATTTGGTGGTTAGGACATTAAACAAATTTCTGGATGTCCAAGTGGTACTTAAATAATATATTATTGTCAGTTGTTTCTTTCTTTCCTTTGTCATTCTATTTGGCAAAATAAATTTATAAATCTAGAGCATGTTAGCTAGTATGAAGGGTGTCCCGATCTGCCTGACAGTCCATAAATGATCTCATGTTTTGCTTAATGGATAAAATATGACATATGTCATACATTGAATGGTCAACATATTTTTTAAGCTTCATATTTTTAGTCAACATAAATTCAACAAATTTTACCTGCTAATCAATCTATAGCCATTCATTATAGCCCTTAAATTTTATTAATTTCTTTTGTATAATAGACCTTACGAACGTGCAATCTATGCATATCAGTAATCAAATTAACACCTTCTAAACCTCTTCTACATGTGTTGCAGTTGAAGAACTCGCAAGAAACACACCGAAACTTAATGCACGAAATGGTAAGTTCCCCAAAAGAGCATCCAATTAATGACATATTCACTTCATCTTGCAGTTTGATTCAAGCATATAGATTGATCGAAACTAAATACAGGAAGTTGTTGAGGACCATACAGTCTTTGGGTTCGACGATGATTCGAGCAATTATGAGGGCGTTCTTGCCCTCGCAAATGGAGGGTCTCACATGTACGCCTTTCGTGTGCAGCCCAGCCATCCAAACCTTCATGAAATGGGATATGGCCCGCATGATCTTCGTCTCGCTTGATATATGCGTAGTAAGTGCACACGAACAAATGCATTAATTGCTCCATGTTCACAAAGCTATATGATCTTTGTTCTTGACATCCAATTATTGCAGAACTAACTGTAGCTTGTTCTTATTTAAGATATAATTCTGTGACTAAGTGCTTATGAAACATGCAATAAAGGTTTGTCCCAGACAAATTAATTTATTTCACTTTATTTGTTTTTTTATGTGTTTATTGTGCATTTGATAGATAATTGAAAGCATTTAACACCTTATTTGTTTAGTCAGTTCCTTCATTAGATCATTTAGGGACAATTTTATGAAGTTAATTTCAGCATTCAAATTGTTTGCATATCTTAAGCTTCATTTGTGACAACTTTCTTACTACTACTTAAAGCAATTTTTTTAATTTTTTACTAAAAGCGGCTTTAATAAGTGGTAAGAAAGTCGTCCCAAATGAAGGCTTAATCTTTATTGCGTTTGAGAGAACCTTTTTTTTTGTCATTAGTTTTAGAATTTATTTGGGATGAATGTTGCATTTTATAGAGTTTATTATAAAGATGCTATGAGAAAAATAACTTAACTGTTCGATTAAAAAAGCAGCTTCCAATCATCTAAATTTTTGAAAAATATTGAAAAAATAATAATAATAAAATGGTTGTCATTTTGAAATTATAGTTACTGTTTGAAAAACAAAATAGCACCCTATGAATTATAGTTACATTTTTTTCACGCAATATAGGGTGCGTTTGGGACGTCTGCTGCTGTCGGTAAAGCAAGTTGTGAAATTATTGTACATAAAGCTATTTTCTTAAATTGCTGTATAGAAATCAGTCAATGTTGTTTGGGTAGTACTACTGTCGAACTGCTGTGCTGCTGCTGTTTGACAACAAATTACTTTGTTACCCTTACATATATGAAGATGAATAAAATTTGTTCAAATTTAATTTTTTAAACTCTTTATGTGATATAAAATCTAGTTATTTTATTACTTTATACATATAAATACTATAATTTTTTTCAACATTTGTAGCAGATGAAAATAACGCTGGAATATGGAATCCTTTGTACGGACGTGTAATGATTTATCCATTTTACTAATATAACTTTAAGATGAGCATTGAATAAAAGTTCAGAACAATGGTAAAGCAGTGACCATAGTTTGTGGCTGCATAAACCTTATTCCAATGCAATAGACTTTACCTTGATATCCCATGGAAACAGGATGCCGCCAAGCACAGAGGCGACAGATCCACAGAGGAGTGCGAACGAGGCACTGACGATGAGCAAAGCGAAGCCAGTCTGCGAGATCTGCGAGCAGCGCGACCGCGATAGGCAACAGTTCCGATGCTGAGCTGCAGCGATGGCGACAACGATGAGGACAGAAAAAGGTGGGGAGAGCAACGAAAGGTGAGAAGGAGGGCGCACAACTCATCTAAGAGCCGCGATTGATGCTAGGGATCGCAGCCCATATTTAAATAGGAATCCTAATCTTAACCGGGAGAAATGGAGAGAAGATGGTAGAGTCGGAGGAAGGCATGCGGGAGAAGTAGCGATGAGTGGAGGGATCTTTGGCAAATCGGCGCGCATCGGAGAAGGTGAGTCGAGATGGATGAGCTTGAGAAGGTCGACGTTGGTCTTTAGCAAACATTGCGATTGGGCTTTTCCATCATTTATGCCCTTCGAAACGGCGGAAAGCAGCGACCCGCAGCGGACCGCGGGACGCAATGAAAGGTCGAGAGAAGCAGCCACGAGCCGCAGAAATTTTTCTAACTTTGTTCTACCGCAATACCCCAAACGAGCACTTAATAAATTTTTATAAAGCAAAGCAGCCGTGAAGCCGTCCCAAACGCACCCATAATTTGCCCCTCTAAAAACTGGAAAGCCTCCCGCCCTCATGCTATTTTTATCAGATTATGTTGAACTTTTCTAGCACTTATAAACAAGTCTATGAAAAATGATTATATACAAAATAAATTATTTTTACACCCTTATATATATATATATATATTTGCCACTTCCCTCCACCCCTAAGAACTAAGACCGGTTCCTCCCTTGAATAAAACTAACAAACTGATTAGTGTCTCTTTTATGATTTGAAAATATATTAATGTCGCCATTTAAACCATTTATTAGTTATAAAAATGTCAGCTTAGCTGCATTCAAATATGATCAGAATTTTTTATTTTATTTACCAAAATCACCGGCCATACGCATTGTTCCTTATATTATCCGGACACTATATAAATAAATGTTAGCTTTATTTAATTTTTGAGGATATTTAAGTAAATTATGTCAAATTTATACATATATCATATACATATAACTCGAATCTAAAACTTCTTAATTGATAATTAAAACTTTCAACCAACAAATGAAGAGCGGCATTTAATAGTAAAAATGAAATGCTAATTATTTTTTCTTATAATTGTTTGTTTCCCAAACTAAGGTTCAAAAAAACCTGTCTTTTTTAACAGCCACATTATTTTAAATTACATAAAAAGACAGACGGACACAATTAAAAACAAAAAAAAAAACTCAAATGATTAAACTCATTTAAATACAATTTTTTTTTTTAAATATTTTAAGCAAAATGTTCCGATACAATTATTTTGGTGTTGTTAATTACCTCATGATCATGGATTCATTTTTCTCTCTGATACAGAAAAAATCTGAAGGTTCCGTCATCATTATCGCCTCCTCCTCCTCCTCCTCCTCTTTCTCTTTCTCTTTCTCTTTCTTCTTCAAGCCAATCATCTTCTTCTCCTCCTCCACCATATCGACCGCCGGAACTTCCTTGACCCGTCCCGACCCGATCCCGGCCCGAAGCAACCGGACCACCTCCCTCATATCGGGCCGGTTCTCGGGGCATCCATCCGTGCACTTAATGGCAACAATAACGCAATTACGTAGCTGGGCCGGGTCGAACCGGCCGTTCAGTCGCGGGTCAGCGATCTGGTCCCATTTGCCGCTCTCCGCCAGTGGTAGGGCCCACTGGACGATATCGCGCTTAGCTCCGCCGGGGAGTTTCTCGATGGGCCGACGAGCGCTGACGATTTCCAAGAGAAGAATTCCGAAGCTGTAGACGTCGCAGCTCTCAGAGACTTTGCCCCACATCGCGTATTCAGGTGCCAGATAGCCGAGCGTGCCTTTGACACGCGTTGTCAGGTGGCTGACGCCGTCGGGAATAAGCTTGGCGAAGCCGAAGTCGGCCACTTTTGGCCGGAATTTGGCGTCGAGGAGGACGTTGCTGGCTTTGATGTCTCTGTGGATGATGTGAGGGCTCGCCTCATGGTGTAAGTACCTATATGATCAGATCATATCAGATCAGATATGTTGATGAAGGAAGGAAGGAGTATATATAATAGTAGGAGCTTACGCAATCCCAGATGCGGAGCCGAGGGCTATGCGCAGGCGAGTGCGCCAATCAAGCAAGTAATCGTAGGAGCGGCGGCCATGTAAATGGCCGAGAAGGCTGCGATTGGGCATATAATCATAAACAATCAGCCTCTCTTCTCCGCCGGCGAAATATCCCCTTAGACTCAACAGGTTCTTATGCCTAACTCTCCCCAGCACTTCCACTTCCACCGCAAACTCCATCTCCGCCTTCGGACTCATCGCCTTTAGTCTCTTCACCGCTATCTGAAATTTAGGGTTTATTATTGAAATTATAAAATCAACTAAGTTTATATAATATTTTTGTCACCGCGATCGAAGTTGTGACTCAGAATCAAATTATAAGTAATCGTTAAGAGTTAAAGAAATATATACCTCTCCGCCGGCGGGCGTGCGGCCCCAGTAGACGGCGCCGAAGCCACCCTCGCCGAGCTTATTGCTGTCATTAAAGTTGTTTGTGGCGTTCAGGAGTTGCTTCAGGGAGAATATTTCCCATGGCTGATCAGCAAAGCAGCTGCTAGACGAAGTTCTTGAGCTACTAAATATCCATATATATATTAACAAAAATATTTTTTTTTTCAAAATTAATTTGAATTAAATTAACTGATCACCTCATGCAATATGAAATTATGAAGAGAGAGAGAGAGAGATAGATAGAGAGAGAGAGAGAGAGAGAGAGAGAGAGAGAGAGAGAGAGAGAGAGAGAGAGATTAAATGAAACTTACGGGCATGAACGACCGGCGGCTTCTTCATCGTTCTTGCGAGAAAGACAGCAGAACTTCCGGAGATTCACCATGTCTTTGTGAAGGAAGGGGGTGGAAAGAAAGGATGGGAGGATAGAAGGCTCAAATGGAATTTAATTCTATTGAGTAAACGTTGAAGCGCTCAAAAAAATAAAATAAAACTTTAGAAATTTTATATTAGCATATTTTAACCCCAAAAAAAACGCTTTGCTTTGAGTAGCGGTGTAAATTTGGGTCCAATTCAGGTCAAATCCTAGTTGACTCGGTTCTAAATGGGTCAATCAGAATCCTACCCGTTTTTTGCAAACAGGTTGACTATTTCAACCGGACCTGACCCATGCGGGTTGGCGGGTTGACCCGACCCCTAAACCCATTTGATTCAAAACAAGCAGTGCGACTACGACGCGGGCAATGGCGATCAACGACTCAACGGGTGACAGCGACTGTGGATTACTGTTTTGACACGTGAGCGACGATGAGCCATGCGGCAGTCGGCAGTACGATGGAGTCCAGTCCAATTCATCCTGCTCGTGCGACTCTTGACTCCAGAGGCGAACCATATTTTTGGGGTCGGATCAGGGGTTGAATTTTGTGTCGTGACAACTTTTAACACCCCTAGCTTTGAGAAATTTTTTGTTTTTTTAACTCTTCTCTAACAAAAAATTTTCTTTTTTTTTCAGATCATTTATAAATCATGTCATAATTTTTTTCCAAAAAATAAACTTTTAATCTAAAAAAAACCATTTCAAATGAAGTCTAAATTATTAGTCTAAATAAATAAATATATTTAGAAGATACATCCGAATTAAAAAAATATATATATACGAGCTTAGCAAAATATAAAATAAAATCCAAATCTTTTGCATGATATAATTTTTTTTCATGTCTGATTTTTGGCTTTCATGATAGCCCCAATCTTGCACGTCATTTCAGGGTCTCCATAATTATTTTTATTAAAAAAAATAATTCCACAGATCCAAATCATTCATACGTGTTGAATGAATCCGTTTCAACCCTTCAATTTGTTCTGCAAGATGTCATTATTTATCTTTTAGTTATAAATTATTTAGTCATATAAGAAAATAGAAATTGGGTGATTAATTAATTTAATTTTATATTATACATATTTTAAAATAATATAATAATTATAACATTCCTATCTCTTTTTGTTGTTGACAAATTGGCATGATATATATAATTATATAAAGTATATATATATATAGCAATTAAATATTATCAATATCCTTTTCCTCATAATAAAATAACTAAATTAATTAATTGCCACTATTTTTTTTTTCTATTTTTTTATTGGTGTAGGAGTTTCTAGCCATTTAGTTTGACATTTGCTGCTAACATAAATGAGATTTATATATATATAATAAATCTTCAAAAGTTTCAGGCTCGATATATACGAATTAAGTCCTTAGCATTTGATTAAGAAAATTAATAATAAGAGGCAGTGAAATTTTCTCTAATGATAATTGGTCTTAATGAGTTGTCCCATGGCCCCACCACATTAATTGTTTCCAGTCAACTTTTGATATGTTAAGCTCCAATTATCTATTTTCCCATGAAAATCATGGCCCCACTTTTATATTTTTAGTTAAATAATATTTTTTGGTCATAAAATGAGTAGATTTGTCCAACATTTGGAAATGAATCTTCCACAATAATTTGGAAATGAATCTTTGTGGTTTTTTAATTTTTTTTCATTAAGCAAGCTAATTAATCTCTTTGTTTAGTGCTAATTGCGATTACATACTGAAGTTTGAAAGTTTAGTGGGCAATAATTAATTATTTGGGTTAGATTTTACTAATTAATAACCTCTGTTAAAAACTTTTAACATGATAATGTATAATATTATTGGATAAGAAAGGTAGGATTTGGGAGTTTAACCATCTAATTATCATGATAATTATAGAGGATTTGAGTACTTGTAAATTGAAAAAATTATTCCTACAACATATGCCATAATGTAATTTATGTATGCGCTTTAATAATAGCAAAAATGAACTTCTTAATTAGGAGCTCTTTCCTATTTATCATGAATGATAATGCATGAAACTTTTATATTGGCATTTATAAATATTTTTCAGTATGAAATCAAAAGATGAGAGCTGAAACTTGCCCTGATACTATTATGTAATTCCTTCTTCTATCGACTCTATTAGATTCATGGAACTGGGAACTATAAGATGGTCAAACTATCAGTATCAATCCCTAACTGGATACCCCAGCCTCTGTTGGCCTATTGGGCTAACCCAAGGGTGAGTTTATCCAAATAACATAAAAAGCTTAGATCATTATTTGTTGATAGGAATAATTAGTATTTAAGTATAATCGATATAAGAATAGAAATATCATTTTAAATTACGTGATTAAAATCTAACTTTATCCACATGATGAATATTTTGAACTCTCATATCATAAGAGAATTATCAAAGAGCTCTAAATCATCACTTCAATTTGTGTTTCTAAATTCAAACGTTCTACACCTATAGATAGTTATCTTAACGACCTTAAAACTTATTTTGACATGGCTAGCTTAATGATTCTTAAATCAACTTTTTAGTACAAAAATTAAAACTTTTATACTTAAAATATGTTTTAAGAAGCAATAAAAAAGCCGCCAATCAAAGCCTAAGTTGCTTTCCCAACTTTATCTCCTTCAAGTCATATAATCTATACTTTCATGAAAAATATTATCAAGATTTTTCCCGTCTTACCATACCTCATTTATTTTTCTTTTGCATAAATTTAAATTAAATCAAATTTGTCTTTTTTATCCATAGATGGATACAATCATACAACATTTGTATTTTAATTTAATGTTTCTCTTATGCAAGAAAAACATGGTTTTTTATATAATAAATTCATTATCAGCCCTCAATATTTAATTAAATAAAATTACATATTGTCAACTTTTTTATAGCTATCATCCTCCTTTTATATATACTAGTAAAAATGCCCGTGCATTAAATGCACGTGACTAAAAATTTAGTAATAAAGATTCATATTATAAATATTTTAAATATGCTATCATTATTAAGATGAAAAAAAAATTATAAATAATTATAATCATTATGATAAGTTTTAAATGATTAATTAAATAGTTTTTATTGATATGAATTTTCTATCATTCATGAATTATTTTGGTATTAAATTCAGCTTAGTAGTTAATAAACAAATTATTTATTTTTTAAGTCGGATTTTCTTTTAAGTTATATGTCTTTTAATTGCAGGGTAATAAAATTTTAAACATTAGTAATAAATAAAAAAATTTAACAGAATACATGTCAGATAAAATTACTTTTTAATTCATTATATTTCATTTTATAAATTTATTGCTACAAATAATTTTAAAATCAAATTAATTACCAATGAGAAAGTTGGTAATATAATATATTCGATAAGAGTAAACTTCATTTGTGATTTTTTTTTATCATAATTGTAATCAATAAGATACATTATCCTCTTTATATGAGATAGGTTTTGAAAATTTTTATCTTTTATCTCAGCGATTTATATTTAAATTAAAAAAATAAAAAAATTTATAAATTTTAGTTTTCTTTTTTAATAGAGAAGCAAGTATAATTATAAATTTATACTATTAAATTGTCAAGTAATATAAAAAAGCTTATAAATTTTAGTTTTCTTTTTAAAATAAAATTAATTACCAATGAGAAAGTTGGTAATATAATATATTCGATAAGAGTAAACTTCATTTGTGATTTTTTTTATCATAATTGTAATCAATATGATACATTATCCTCTTTATATGAGATAAGTTTTGAAAATTTTTATCTTTTATCCCGGCGATTTATATTTAAATTTAAAAAAAATAAAAAAGTTTATAAATTTTAGTTTTCTTTTTAAATAGAGAAGTAAGTATAATTATACCCCTTTGAATATTTCAATAATTATTATAATCATATATCTTATAATGTATAGCCCTTCAAGAAAAAAATTGGATAAATATTTCAATTTTATGCGTTTAAATTTTAAGAGAGAAAAATAAGTTGTGTTTACATATTTGAATAAAAATAAATATTTTAATTAAAATTTAATTGATTGTTAGATAGTAAATGCTCTATGATATTCAATTATTGTAATAATCAATCAGAAAAATTATTTTTCAAAAAGAAGAGATTTTTATAAATAAGTTATTTATGATTCAGCTATTTTTAATCTAATATAAAATATTACCGTTTCAGTATATAATTAATCTAATATTAATTAATAATTTTGAATTACCAAAATTAAATCTCACAATCAAGACATCAACACACCTCCTCTTCATCATTTCATATTTCCTCAAAGTCTAAAAGACAAAACAACATCAAATAATAATGTCATTCCTAATTTTTTTTTGTTTATATGCTTGGGCTGTTATTTTGTATATTATGACTTTCCATCAAACTTGAGGGTATGTTTGAATTTGAATTATTTCAATTTTATGACATAAAAAACATGATTTTCATGTTTTAAACAAAGATTATCCCGTGTGGCTTATTCAACATCAATTTCAAAAAAAATATTTGAGTTTAATCAATTGTTCTATGAGATAATTGCATCCACTTTATTCATGTCAATCATAAGATGAAATTAAGATAATATAGTTAAAATAATATGCAACTCCAAATATATTTTTCACAGTTATGCTTGATTTAATAGTGTATATATCAATACATTTTTTATTTAATTGTGTATCTACCAATATCTAAACCATTGAATGATTAATCTAATGATTATATTGAACAATACAATGCCATATGTTTTGAAAGTAGAAGTAATAGGAAAGAAAATAGTATTAATTTCTTAGTAAGTCGTGTCTAAAATAAGCTATAATAATGTCAATTTTAAGATTAAAATAACTCGGAACGCACCTCTAGAAAAACTGAATGTGAATTATTCAAGCCACAAAATTGATTCCCACTAAAGCATAATAACCAAAAAATAATAATTGTATCAATCAAAAAATGCAATACATTGCAATCATAGTGCCCATCATTAAACATTCCAAAGAAATACATGGGTAAATTATGAGTATGCTGAGGTTTATGATAAGCTTAACAATAAATCACAGATAATATCACATATTTTCTCATATAATCTATATTCTTATTTTTCTTTCGTAAAATTCATTGTAGAAAAATATTTAAAATTATATCTAGTGAAAAACCAAGAATATGAAACTGAATAATTTATTTTCAACATTTAAACATATCATTTAAGTTAAGACTCAATCGATTAGGCACATATTAATTATGTTGGGATGGATTTGAATTTGTCTCATAATTATAAAAATATAAATTGATTTGTATTTTGAAGTAAAAGACGTTTGTGATAATAAGAAGAAATGAGAGTTATCAAAATCTCAACATTAGGCCAAGGAGAAATCTTAAATGACAAATCAAGAAAAAGATGTAGGGCTTTATCAATTTTTTTTTTAAATTTTTTTTCATTAAATCATAAATTATTGAATTATGAGAAATAATATTCTTTTTACCACAATTTCTCGCAAGACCAATAAGGACTAATAAAGAAATCTAAAATTCATTTGGTTTTATGAACTAAATAATCAATTGAATTCAAAAAAAGTAAGATTCATTATAATGAAATAATAAATTTTTTGCAAGAAGTGAAAAATAAAAGAATTTGAAGAGTCATAAATGAACGTTGTAGATTAATTTTAAAATTATAAATAAACTATCAGGATTTGCTATGAGTGGAATCCCAAGCCACTTTTATATAGTAGTATAGATAGATAGTATAGATTTAATTTAAATAAAAAAATTATAGGTGCTAGTAGTTGTGAAAAGAAAAGATGAAGGTTAACACTTAACAGTGTTCCTTATATATTAAAAAAAAAAAAGTTAGATGACCCACATCATAGAGTGTCATTTAGAATAAAATGCAAATCTGAGATTTAATATAAGAATATATAAGAGAATGATATAAGTGAAGATGTATACAAATAAACAATTCATGAACTTATAAAAATCCTAATATATAAAAACAATCAGCACACAAATGCAAACATATATCTATTATAAAAAGATTTGGGAAAAATAAATTTGTAAAGAATATTACCTATTTTTGAAGCAGTAAGAGTAGAGAGAAAAACCTTCAAATACCCATTGCATACTTAAGTTGTCCCTTTCACAGCCAAATGGTTGCCTTCTCATTAAAACGAACAAAGAAAACTTAAATCATTGTTCCAACAGTTGAAAAAGCCAAACAAACTAATGAATCAAATGAGTATACCAATTGCCACAATGCGACTTATAGAATCATATAGCAAAATCTATATATTGTATCTTGTAATATAGTAAAAATAGCAAAAGCAATAAAAAATATCAACATGAATTTTTTTTAAAAAAAAAAAGAAAGTGCACATATACAAATATAAATTTATTAAATAATTGACAAATATAAATTTATTAAAAATATTGCCTATTTTTAGAAACAAGAAGAGTAGAGAGCTCAATTGAAATAGAAAAAGGGAAATCATAATAGACCAATGAAAGTAGTCACATGGATGAAAATGTCATTTCAAATGTAAGCAATTTAATCATTTTATCAACCACTAATGGAGATTCCAACCAGCATGAAGTTCAACCATTTTTTTGGCTCTGATAGATATTTCAACCAGTTCGACTATGAAATAAAAGATTTAATATCAATAAGAGGCGAAGGAGTATAACATTTATTAGGATGGAGAGAAAAGAAGAATGCTTAAAGAGAAGTTCATTAGCTACAATTGTAGGATAATTGTTATAAACTTTGACGAGCATAAAATAATTGGAGAATATATCTACCGGAAGAGACAGTGGAGAGGAAGAAGAAAAGTTAGGTCAAGCCGAACTGACCCGAATATGAAACAACGAATGTAATGCTAGGCAAAATCACTCGTGATAGAAAACAACGGACTAATAGATCGTGAATAGGAAAGCCGAAACGGAGGCTCAACTGGTCATTTATTTGCTTAAATGAAGTACTATTATTGTGTTTAAATCTATTAAATAGTTTAAATTTTGTAATTAATTGTATTGAAAAGGTTGTGGATTCTCTATGAAATATTTAAATGCAATTAATATGGTATAATTTTTGAAGAAATAAAAAAATATAAATGCAATTTAAAGAGCAATTCAAAGAGCTGTTTAAAGAGCCATTTAAAATAATAAAATGCAATTTAAAGTAATAAAATGTAATATAATATAAATGCATTTTAAAGAGCCGTTTGAAGTAATAAAAAAATATAGTACAATTAAATGGATGGCTAGTATAATTTTTGAAGAAATAAAATGAAAGAACAAGATTTGCTAGAGGTGGAAACTTAAGCCCATTTCATAATAGTAGTATAAATATAGATATAATTCAATTTCATAATAGTAGTATAAATATAGTATAGATATAGATATAATTCCATTATCTTATGAGAATATATCATTGTCGATTTACTTCTTGTCGAAAGTCTACCTACACTTTCCTTAACATAAGTTCGATACAGGAACTTTGCAACGTGCATAGGTTCAAAAATGACTCAAGATGACATACATTTGAGAATAAAATAAGAATAGACAACAAACAGAAATTCAATGCATTAAACTCATAAAATAAATCAATTTACACAATTCTAACAATAGATCACAACCTGCTATAATCCAATGCCTTCTTTATTTCCAAAATCCAACAAAATAATCAAATCATTCCTCGAATAAACCAAGCTAACATAGGATATCATCACTCTAAACACTTAACAACAAAGAGATTTATCCTCGAATTATCATAAAAAAGAATCAAAACTAAGCAACGAAACCCTAAACCCCAAACGGAAATGACAAAAAGCTGCACTTATCAAAATTAGTCAGGATTGCATGTCATATGCAAGTTATTTTAAAGGTCTAGTTTTACTCAAAAGTATTTCACCTATCAAAATTTTCTAACCAATTATTTGATTTCAATCTTATTTCAAAATCACTATGTTTTAAAAATCACAATTCTCTTATCATGCAACTGGAATGTTCCATCACAAAAACTTTGATGCATTAGGTTTATAATAAAGTTATCTAAAAAAAGAAAAAAAAAACTTGCAATCATGCTTAAAATAGGCTGTAATGATGTTAAAGAGACGGAGCAATTATGATACTGCATTCAAAGGTGATAATACAAAATTTAATTAGGTGAGAAATGATGATTATCCTTCAATATAATCTGAACCTTATAAAGGATAGCAGGAAATTTTGTTAATAATATATTTTGCCTTTCAACAACAAAATAAATTTGTTTCTGCACAAACATTTTTCTCCTTTGCTGGGAAACAAAAGAAAAAAAAAATTGAAATGTGAATTTATAGGAAGAATAGCAGCTGGTGTTAATATTGCTTTGCTTTCTTACATGAATAAATGTCGTTCCTGGCTTTGCAACGACATGAGTTGCCAACAACCTAGCTTCAATCAAATTGGAGTTTGTAGTATCAGTGAGCGAGCTAGGCTTCCCTGGCGAAGGGCGGCTCCGCTAGGAGGTCGAGGCCGACGTCGACGTGGTAGGCCGACTGGAATGAGGCACGGCGGCAGCAGGTCGGACGGGAGAGAGGGAGGTCGGCATGGGGATCTGGCCGGAGGCTGGGAGAGAGGAGGTGGACTACGGCTTACTGGAGTCGGAAGAGAGGAGGGATGGCCGTCGTCGACGAGCTGCTCGTGTGAGACTCCAAGAGTGGGAAGCTTAAAAAACCATGACTCCCATCGTGACTTCCAGGAGAAGAATGCAAAGAATCTCATTTTAGAGTTTTTTTTTTTTAAATAGACGGTAGAGGAGCGGAATCGGAAGAGGCACGAAATCAAGATGTGTATTACTTCATTATTCATTTCTGAAAGAAAAAAAACGAAGAGTTGGAAGAGGAGGGGCCGACGTCTCATCTTTCGAATGAGCCCAGTTTTTAGTTAAAACAGATGGGAAATTAAAACCTTAAGAATATTTAAAATTAATTTAGAACGAGCTCACTTTTTAATATAATGGATGGAAACTCAAGCGTTAAGAACAATTAAAATTAATTTAATGTGAGTTATAAAGGGCATTTATATATCATATGAAATTATTATAGAAACGTTAGTGTGAAATTAATTTTTTTTTAAATGAGTGAATAAATGTTTTGTATGTAGAAGTTATGCGAGTGTGTTAATAAAGAATTTGAGGAGTCATAAATGAACGTTCCAGATCATTTTAAAAATTTATAAATGAACGATTAAGATTTGATAAGAGTGGAATCCCAAGCCACTTTTATATAGTAGTATAGATAGTATATATAATAATAGTATAAATGCTTAATTAATTATTTGAAAAGCAATTTTAAAAATGAGAAGTAAAGTGGGGGTAATTATTATATATTTTCAGATTTGTTAAATTTATTAAATATTTATAATATAATGAATGGCTAGGATAATTTTTGAAGATATAAAATGAATGGCCAAGATTTGCTATGGGTGAAGTCCCAAGCCACTTTTATATAGTAGTATAGATATATATATAAAATAATATATATTTTTTATATTTTTTTATTTTATCTATCATCCTCCTTATATTAACATCTTTTAAATGACATTAGGGATGCTCCATAAATTGATAATTAATAATTAGTTGCATACAACAGACATATGTCATATTGCAAAATTTTGCGTAGGTAATTAATGGAAGGAATTAATTTTTTATTTTTAATAATTTTCTATAGCATCATGCTTCACCCTTTCTCTTCGCTACCTTTGGAAATATATGGTTCGGGAGTTTGGCAGGTAATTTAGCATGTCATTAATTAGTCACACCTAATAGAGAGAGATGATTTGTCTAATAGTTATTAATCATAAGAGTGTGCTAAATTATTTTGTTAAGATGCACCAACTCCATGGTTCTTTGCAAAAATTATATAATTAAAATTAAAAAACTATATTATTAACTCTAGGTTAAATTTGGTAATAATACCACCACAATACATTTGTATTATAAGTTATTTCACATAATATTTTTATGATTTTAGAATAAGAAATGACAAATTTAATCTCATTGTGTGAAATGTGTTTTGCACGAGGCTAGAATTTGCTTCTTATTTATCAATCATTCATACATACTAAGTGTATGTTTATGAATTGATTATGTTTGATATATATAATAGTTATTATTATATATTATATATG
>NW_021318618.1:11372798-11399652 GCF_001605985.2 Dendrobium catenatum | reverse complement strand
TATGAAAGATTTCTTATCTTACAATTATTTATTGCTCCAAAATCTTTGTTAGGTAATTGGTTGATAGTAATCGTTCTATTTAATAAATTGTTTCAAACAAATAAATAGATAATAAAAAGGAACATTACTCATTTTTGTCTGTTGATTGAGAGCTTAAGCTTTCAACTAAGAGGTCTTCAGTTCGAGTCTTTGTGTATCCGTTGTGTGTGAATTTGTCTTAAATAGCCTAAATGTTCAAAAATTAATAATAATAAAAGGATGATTAAATGGTTCCTGAACAAAATTAATGTGGTTAGACAGGGAAAAAATTAAATTAACATTAATTAAATTGTTTTTTATATTTAATTATTTAACTGAATAAGAGGATATTTTTTTAATTAATTGGCTTATTTTAACTTAAAATTTGATAATCCATACACTGCGAAGTGTTTTATAATTCTGGATATTCATTAGGAAATAAAATATTAAAATCCTATTTGACCATTTCCGAAAACTTATTTGTTCGTTACCGAAAAATCCGACATATTTGTTGTCGACCCTTCTTCCTATATATGTGCCTTCATTTCAATCTCTGGCCAGCTACCACGGCCCCTTCTCTCTCTCTCTCTCTCTCTCTCTCTCTCTCTCTCTACACACACTAATACACATAAAAAATTATCTTGATGGGGCACGAATCACGAGGCAAAATCAAGTTAGAAACTTTTAGAATTAAATTTGAGATCATTTGAACTCCGATTTCAACAAACATATAGTCGAATCGAACCTATCAAAAATACGAACCTAACGACTCCAAATTTGACTCAATATGAGCCAAAAGACCCGAAGCACATTGTGAAAGTTCAAACTATAATTTGGATTAGCAAACGGTTTTCAAACTTTTTTTTATTTTGGTTAAAACCCATGCCACAGAGGGGACTATGCGTTAATATCAAAAAAAAGTTACAAGGTTCTTAATAGGAACCTCCCGCTTCCTAAAGCACAAAAGAGCTACAAAAAAATCATTAAAAAAATCTAAAAGCCGGTGGTTCCTAATACTAACAATTACATAAAAACCTAATAACATGCTAGAGCTGTAAGATATCAGCACCCAAAAAAGGAGTTGAGAAATAAAAGCAGTAGAAATACAACTCCTGCAAAAATCTAAAACAAACCTCCACCACTTACGTAACTTCAAACCGCACTGCTCCCTATCAGGATGAAAAGATACAGAATTTGTGCTCCACACCTGAAAAGATAAAAAACAAACGGTTTCCAAACATGACATGCTTATAGTCGAATTGAGTGACTCGACGAGACAAATCCAACGAGGCCAAGATCACCAAATTCTAAAATCATTAAGATATTCAAGTGCCTAGTAAACGGTTCATGATCAAGGGGAGCAACATCGTTCATCCATTCAAACCACACTCAACTTACCCTTGATCTCCCTCCTATTTACTGGTCATGTCAATTTTACAAAACTATAAATAGACCACTCATTTCTCATAGAATGAGACCCAAACAAGGAAGATAAGGAAGAATGGAAACTTGAGTTCTCTTGCCACCAACCTCCTCGGCCATTGCCGGACTTCAACCGAGCCATCAATTGATGTCGGACTGCCGCCCAACTGCCGATTGACACCGGATTTCCATCCGGCCACCGGACTTCCACCCGACTACAAATTGATGCCGAATTTCTGCCCGGTCACAAATTGACTCTGGACTTCCGTCCGACCTTCAGATTTCAACATGATGGTTGATTATTATAATATAATCATCCTCAATTTCAAGGACGAATTAGACTATTGTGATTTACTCAAACACTATTGAAATCATTTCAACTGTCTGTGGCCCCGTGATTTTTCCTTTTTCCTGAGTTTCCACGTAAAAATTCTAATTTCTTTTTCTTCTGTTTGTATGCTAGATATCCGTAGATAACTAAGACAAAAAAAAAAATCTAACTCTACCATCACATATATTCTAGCCCCCAACAATATATATAATCAAAATTTATGATTTTACTGAAACCTTTCAAAATATGCAACATACTGCCATTCGAAAACTGCTATTTCCAATAACTAACTGCGACAGTTGAAGAACCTAATGAAAACAAGTGTGGTACCCTAAATATTTTTTATAAAAGACAAACATTCTTTTACAAATAATAAGCCGAATTTACAAATAATTTCATTTAGAATTCTTGCTATAAAATTAAGAAATGAGGACAACAAGAAGCAAAAAAAAAATCAAATATATTATAAAAGATCTCATAATTACATAAAATCAAGATAGAGATTGTATCATGCAGTTTATTGCCTGAATTGTTGCAATATTTAATATAATTTAAGCATTATTTTTTTCTTTTGTGATGAAAATTAATATTATTTTATATGAAAATTATAGATGGAAGAATTGATCAAAGCTATATATGCAGTAAGGTTTTAACTAAAGTTTCCAGTGTATCAAGTAATTAATAAAAATAAAAAATATATATTATTATTATTTATTGATTGAGACCTTTAAGAAATTCAACTCCATAAAATAATTAATGATTTTCAATATATTTTTTGGTCTTATCCTGAAATTTAAAAATTATAAAATAAGCCTCAAGGCTTTGAAATTGTCAACCTAGGTAAAAAATCCAATGCACTTGTTGTGCTGAGAAAAATATATGAAACATGAATCAGAGCCGTTCAATATGCTTTAATGTTTGTCACCCACATTATTGGATAGAGTAATATTACTCGAATAACAAGCATTGATTCAATGATTTTTTTATTAGGGTTCAAATAATAGAAAAAATCAAATGAAATTTAATATTTACAAACTAATCATATAATCATATGAGATAATATAATGAATATGAAAAATATTCTTGGGAATATCTCAAGATTAATTCCCCTATGTTTTTATCCATTATTTATAAAATAATTAATATTATGTTCTTCAACTCATAGTTCAAAGAAAATGATTTTTTTTTGGAACGAAGTGAGTACAGTTGAGAACACCCAACCCATACTCGATTCGTCTCGAACGATAGCGCCTCTTAAGTGGGCCAAATCAAATGTGCGTCAATCAAGTGTCTGGGTGAGTGCCTCTTCTAGGTCTGTCGATGGCTAGCCATGCCGTCAAGCGCCCTTTCTTGGTAGCAGCAGGCGGATTCCCCCTTCCCAATGATAAATTTTTAAAAAATATTATATATATAACTAATCATATTTTTAAGGTCTCTTTATTTTTATTATTACCAGCAAATTCAAAAAGTTTTATATTTATAATCAGTTGTTATTAAAATAAGCAATAGTAAAAAATTATGAAAATAACCCGGTGATCTATTATATACTTCTTATATATTTTTATTTTGTTAATTTTTATGAAAAGATATTCATTCTTACCCAAATCATTAATATAATCATCATCTATCCTACTCATCGCTCTATGTGGCGAATCAGATCAGAATGATCCATTCAAAATCATATAATCTCTTAGATCAGATTGAGAAGATAAGATAAATAATTAGATTGAGAAAACAAATAAAATAAAGAGTCAAAGCATTAATTGTCATATAAATTTTATATTTGAGCAAATATTATATGGACAAAAAAATTGAATGTAGATATGAAACAAGATTAAAGTTGAAAGGGTAATTTTGTTGGCATTAAAAATAAAATTTAAATGAAATTCAGGCTTAGCAACAGCTTAAATAAGTTGATCATGACTTAAGCTTCGTTTGGGACGACTTTTTTTACTGCTTCTTAGAGCAGCTTTATAATAAAAAATTAAAGCTGCTTTAAAAAGCAGTAAGAAAACTATCCCAAAAGAAGTCTTAGTCAAGAAAAACTCTATGTCAACCCTGATCCTAAATCAAGCCTATCACAAATTAATCAGAAGCTAAGAAATAGTAAGCATTTAATTACAGATTAGTAAATCCATAATTAAACCAAGGAGAGCTTAATGAGGATTTGGTCAATACCGAACCATTGCTTGAGAAGAAATTAACCAACCCAAATCAAGTTAATTATGACTTGACTAGAGACTTAATGGTAATTAAAACATATTTAAATTGGATTAATATTGACCTAGACCAAGACTTGTAAGTCTTAGTAAAGCTCTTAAGCAAAATATAACCCTCCTTCCTTATAATTAACCAAGCTTTAATCCCCTTAATTAATTAACCATGTTGTGTGTGTGTGTTTTTTTTTATTGAATTTAGAAAACTTGGGAATTACTCTTACAATATGGAATTGGATGAAATTATTATTTTATATAAACTCGCTTTGGTAAATCAATAAAAGCGTTTTTTTATTATAAAAAATATTATTTTTAATAATCATCACTTGATTATTATAAAAGTAATAATCTTCTAATCCTTTTCATTTCAACTTCACATTGATTCATGCAAAATGCAAAAGAGAATGCAACTATCAAACATTCATAAATCAACAGTGAAACATATTTATGTGCGGACACCAACAGTCCAAAGGCCAATCAGGATGCGCCACATCACCTTTTTGCTGTTAACTGGGTGACGTGATGCATCATGATTCGCCTCCGGACAGTCCGATGACCGCACAGAATAATTCCCCCACTAGATGGGGGTCAGCTAATCAAACAAATTTTAATTTTTCAGCTGATAAAATTTGACTAAGCTTTATGCCATCTACACCCTTAAAACAGTACCTATTGAGTAAACCAACCATTAACAACCTTCACAACAGCTTTACAGAACTCATACTGTCAATACATATTTTCTGTATCATTCACAAATACAATCCACATCTGAAAACCTGCCAGCTAAATCAACTCAAAATTAACAAAGGTTTTGTTCTTTGTTTGAGACAGCTTTCTCACTGTTTTATAAAGTAACATTTTAATATAAAAATTTAATGAATTTGAAATTTTTTAACTAGAAAATTGTTTTAGAAAACAATAAGAAAGTTGTCCCAAACGAAGCCCAAGAACATTTTCGAGGCAGCTTATATTCAGAGTAGTTAAAACTCAAAATCAAATACATTTTGATGCCAAGCATCAAAAAAAATTGGGTGAAGATATCCTGATTCAAATTTGATCAAAAGGAGATTTTTAATTATTGAATTTACTTTGAGATGAATGCAGTAGTGCTATGATTTTCAACCAAAATACAATACAAGCTACAGCAAATATAATATACGCAAATTAATTTTCAATGAATATGATCACAAGAGGTTTAGGGTTTAGGAAACTAACTTAAAGGAGTTCCTTGTCATAAAAAGCCATCTGGAGCTTCTTTACATGGTTGAGCCAAGTGCTAACATTCTGCCCGTCAACAGTTACCCAGTCCACAACGGTTGCCGCCGGCTGCTCCCACCACTCATCAACCTGTCAATTGCCACAATCTATTTATACCCATGATACACAAACAGAACTTTTTTTAGAGAGAGAGAGAGAGAGAGAGAGAGGGGGAGCAAGAGAGAGAGAGGAGCAAGAGAGAGAGAGCAAGTATTGAAAAAGTAAAGGACTTAGATACATACTAAAATTTTTATATATTTACATATCTAAACATTCATATTTACTATGATATTCTTCTATCTAAATCACATCAAAAATATCACTATCATTGATATACTTGAAGTGAAATCACTTCTTCATATAAATGCTTTGATATAATTTAGATACTAATTTGTTATATAAGTAAATATAAAGATTTGAGAATTAGATATATAAATACATAATAATTTATGAAATGTATGTCAATGTGTTTAACAAATATTACCAAACCCCTGACGCGCTGGCAATCTTCCAAACATCTTTGAGCATCCACAATAGCATTTCGGAGCTCAGGTAGCCATTTTTCGGTGACAAGTTTCTCTTGCTCCGCAGCTAACTTTAGACAATGATTGCCCATCCTACAAATTACAAGGATAAATCAGTATCTTCAAGTTCTTTGATATATGATGTCTTTTGATCTATTGAATAAAAAAAATTCATGAAAACAAGAGAAGAATTCACTAAAGATGGTCTAACGGGACAGCAAAAATTTGAAATTTTTTAATCAAATACACCAAAAGGCGTACTTTATAGAGCAAGCATGGAGTATTAAAGTAATAAAAATTATCTGATAATGACTACATTCAACAAGCATAGAAATGTTTTCTTTTCTTTGATAAACACAGTAACACATAACAATAACTAATACTTCTGAAGCAAGGTTTTAAATATCAGTTTTGGAGGTTTGAACCATCTGTAATGCTATGGTTTAATGGTTCAACAAAATCGAAGCTTTAACCTCCAGTTGTATTTTTTAAGTTTGTGAAAATAAAATATAATGAATACATTAAAAGCACATAAATGTGTTTAATGGAAAAATACCATAGAAGAATTTTATAAGCATGTACCTAGAACTAGATGCCGTTTAGAAGCAGGGTAATTAAGCTTCAATATTAACAAATAATAAAATATAGGGAACAAATTTTCCCTTCTATGATTGCATCCAAACTTGGCTTAAAAAAAAAAACAAAGTTCTACCTTTCATATTCTTGTTGAACACGATGAGCACGGCTTAACAAAGCTCGGCCATTGTCAACAAGATCTCGTTGTGTATGAAATAGATTGATAGTCTTTGACAAATTTTCTAATATGCTAGCCTCAGAATCCCAGGGTTTTATGCAAAAGTTCAATGCTTCCAAGACAGATGTTAGGCCATCATCTGTTCCTTCTAGCAACAAATACAAACTATTAGTTCATAATAACAACAACAACAACAACAACATCAAGCCTTTATCCCACTACATGGGGTCGGCTACATGAATCCTTTTTCTCCATTGTGTCCTATTAAAAGTCAAATTCTCGTTTTAAATCTAATAAAGAAAGGTCATTCCTAATATTTTCTAACAAAGCCTTTTTAGATCATTCCTAATATTCTCGTTTAAATCTAAATACAAACTATTAGTTCAACAAAAATAAAACTAAAAACCTTTAAGTAAAATGTTATCTCTGAATAAAGCTATGTTGTAAATCTTTGCTTACGAGAATTGTTTTTTAGCCTCATCTTAATTATGAACTGAATTGAACTTGGACAAGGAAAGAGTGATTTCAGCAACAGTAATAATTGCCCCAAAGAAAAAAACCAGAGCAAACTCTTTTATTTGTTGATTAGTTTTTTGTTTTTCAAAGCTTATTGTGAATCCAAACTTCCTCAATGAGTGCGCTATGTCAGTCCACTCTTAATCAAGACAAGATGATCATATGATGCAATTGGTTTGTAGGCTACATCACAGCTAATCAGAGCTTACCGCAATAATACTGAAGGGCAGCAGAAATACGGCAAATCGATGGCACAGCAGATGGGTCTCCAGCACCAGCTCTTGCTGTTAATAAGGATGCATTTTTTTCTGCGGCAGCAAGGGCTTCAGGACCCATAGCTCCAGTAGCACCAAGAGACTCGACTAGGGCCTGCCCATGTAAAAAACAACATCGTTAAGATCCCATGGCCAATATGCATAAGCATAATGCAATTAGACAAAAATAAATGTCATAAATAAAATTAAAGATTACAGAGAAGAACATTAAACACGGGGAGATCTGATAGGAAACATTTGTAGATCTCAAGTTTTTACTATCAATCTTCGGAAAACAGCGAGATTTCTCAACACAAATCCACACAAAACCACAAGAACAGTAGATAATTTGTATTATTTGATGAAAGGGAAACGAAAAATAGCAAGATACAATTGATCCTCTATTCAAGAGGATGATCGATCTCTCCCAAATCTCTAGACGCTGCTAGAGCCCAAAAACAACCTAAACCTAAGAGATCTCAAATTTAGCCCAAATTCAAGATGAAATCCTAACCCTTACAAAAGGAACTATTTAAAGCAAAGAAGATTATAAAATCCCTAAACAACCCGTAATTCAAATTTTCCCTCCCAAAGTAATATTTAATTGAGTTGTTCCCTCCCAATGCAATACTTAATTAAGTTGTTCCCTCCCAAAGCATTATTTAATTGAGTCCCTCCCAAAGCAATATTTAATTGAGTTGTTCCCTCCCAAAGTAATATTTAATTGAATCCCCTAATTCAAATTGGAGTGGTCTAACAAGATCCTCCATATCAGATGGAATGCTCATTCATTTGAGGGAATAAGACAAAACCCAGGTGCTTAAACAAGTGCTAGCATCAATAAATGAGTTCTAACTTCTAAGCCTATCTTGCGCTGCATTTTATATGAAACAAAATTAACTTTTGATTTTGTTGACATGATTTGGCTGCTACAAACTTAAATAAAAAACTGATGGGAATTATTAACCTGAGGTGTTGATGGCAGCATATATAATCTATTATCCAGGCTCTGATGGAAGGCAGACAGCTCTTTCTCTATCAGATCCTTTGCGCTTGATGAAATATCAACCACAGCAGTGCATGCTGGAATGATTGTCCTTGCTGCATATTCTCGTGCAGCTGCTGGTTGGTGTTCCCAGAATTCAGATGCATTCTACAGCCAGTACAAATATGAAACCAAATTATTCTAGAACAATGTAAACATCAGTATTATCTGAGAAGTTCGTATAATTTCTCATTATCAGGAAATATATCTAAAGCAATCTCAAACAATCTAGTTTACCAATTAAACTGCAATTTTGGAAGGATCGCCTGGTATATTCGTGACATATCAAGGCCTCACATTTATAAAGCAGAAAAAGGCTGCATCTTTTTTTTTTTTTAATCTTTTTAGAAAATAACATTGAGATTTGCATGCAAACTAACAAGAGGAGATGAGCTCGCCTAATTCTTTTTGCAGCTGGTTTCACTTCCGAAGAATCGATTGCTTGACAGTATGAGGACAAACTAGCATGATAGATCGTACAGAAAATTATTTTAGTTAATTGGCTTTCCTAAATGTTTGCAAGAAATTTAACTAATGAATCTAGGGCTAAGATCAACCTCAACAAATTTCTTGCCTATAGGCAGCTCCAGATCCGAAGGAATTTATAGGCAATTCATTCCATAATCATAGACAAAAAAAAAAACTTTTGAATCATTTCCGCAAATTAAAAGAAATGAAAGTCATTCGACAATTTTGTATGAACCATACATGTAAATACAACAAATGGGCGTGGACCCAAACATGAACACAACAAATCTTTAAATATTAAGGCATGCCGTTTTTAGGATACAATGTTACTAGTGAAGCAGTTTGAGAGAAAAAATGGAACCACATGAATAATATAAATAAAACAATCAACAATCCAGACAAAATAACAAATAAAGAAGTCTAAAGACCTTATATTCAACAATAATTGTTCTTAGGACACAGAAAATTGCATTGAGAAAGTGCATTAAGTAAATTGTAACCATGCAAATCAAGCGAATGAGAGAGGAACAATTGCAAGATACTTAACAATGTTAGCCTGAAGTAGTGATGTATAAATGGACTCAAGTTCTGATCTGCGAGAGTCAAATTCTTCAATTTTCTTCCATTTTCTCCTCAAAGAATCCTCGGCCTCTTTCCACTCTGCACATGTATTATTCAAGCGCTGCACCTCAGATGTCAATGTATTAACGCTTGCTCTAAGTCCAGCAACATCTCGTTCCTTAGCCCAAACATCCATCTACAAAAGAATATAAAATTTAGTGCAATAATTCGATAACATTAAAACACAATTTTAAAACTTTGCAAACAATGACAATAGTTTACCCTATTTTGCGAATAAAAACAACTCATGGCATACATACCAGGATTTTCTGAAACTTTGGAGATATGCCTTGTTTCCTTGAAATCTTGGCATTACTACTAAAGTTTGTTATTCAAACGTAGTATTACTACTGATGTAATGTCAACTGATATAGTAGGACTTCATGACAAACTTTAGTAGTGATATAAGAGTTTTCAAGAAACCCACTTATATATGAGTTTTCAAGAAACCCACTTACAAACTTTAGTAGTGATATATTAGGACTTCATGACAAACTTTAGTAGTGATATATTAGGACTTCATGACAAACTTTAGTAGTGATATAAGAGTTTTCAAGAAACCCACTTACAAACTTTAGTAGTGATAAAAGAGTTTTCAAGAAACCCACTTATATATGTCAAGGTGTCAAGAAACATTGGCATGCATGCCAGGTTGGTTCTTCTTGTTAGCAAAAGATGTAAGCTATTATTCTTGTTTGCAAAGTTCTTAAATTATCATTCCTTTCACAGAAACAATAATCTAGATGGAGCTTTATACAAATAATCGAACAAACTTTGATATGTTAAAATATGCACAACATCTAAGAGCTGTAATAAAATATAAAACAATTAAGGTTGATAATTCTATTTGAATCTCAAAACTCGCTCAAGCTTAGCCGACAAAAACTTGAAAATTGAAACTAATGTATTCAAACTATATATATACTTGTATGAGAAACCTTGGTAGGGCTTCATGAGAAATAAAATATTATTTCTCATGAAGCTCAGCTAGAGTTTTGGAATATGTCCTACCCCCTTCATTGGCAATATGATTTTGCTCCATTCAATGTTGGGCGGCGGCATAGGTTTGTCGTCGACTATCACTCTTTATCTTCACCAAAAGCTTTAAATCCCTCCACTGGAAGTCATCAACAAATTAAATATTTAATTTCATAAATTCCTTTGAACTACTAAGGACCATTATAGTAAGATTTTGTTAGACCGGTCCACTGGACCGGTCCAGCCGGTCCAGGCGGGACCGGCTCACGGGCAAAATCGCGGAACAAGGCGGAATCCTGGCGGAGAACGAGCGGCCGACCGCATCAAACAGAGCGTTTTAGGAAGGATTTTTGGGGGGTTTCAAAGAGAAATTTGAATGTAGGGACTGTTTAGGGAATTCCTTTTGATTTGTATGCATTAAATAGATGTTTTTTCCTAGGGTTTGGGCATCTTGAATTTGGCTGAAATTTGAGATCTCGTAGAA
Source organism: Dendrobium catenatum (assembly GCF_001605985.2). Lineage (NCBI taxonomy): Eukaryota > Viridiplantae > Streptophyta > Magnoliopsida > Asparagales > Orchidaceae > Dendrobium > Dendrobium catenatum. The sequence goes on along the minus strand of NW_021318618.1, from coordinate 11,388,764 downwards.
CTAGGATTTCTTTGGGCTCTAGCGGCGTCTAGAGATTTGGGAGAGATCGATCCTCCTCTCGAATTGAGGATCAATTGTATCTTTGCTGTTTTCCTTGATTTTCTAGTGAAATACAAGCTTCTACTTGTGTTTTTTTCTCTACGTTTTCCCTATTTCCTGCTGTTTGGCTGCTGTGGACAGCAGTTTACTGCTGAAATTTTACTGATTTTGGTGAGAAACACTTGGAAATCCAAGTGTTTCCTATCAGATTTGGACCAATTCGAATTAAGACATGTTGCCCTATTTCTGAAGGTAGCTTCAACATCAAATCTATTTTTGATGTGATCAAAGTCATGCTTCTTAAGTTGTGGAAATTTAGACTAAATAATTCTATTTTGTCTAAGTTTCTCCATGCTAAATATTATTCCCCAAAGAATTTGAGGATGGTATGGAAGGAGAATATTTAAGTCAATTTAGAGTAGCTAAACAGTATTAAAGATGAAACTAAGAATTGCAATTATTGAGAGCTAGGAAAAGAAAATATTTTGTTTGGTATGATAGGTAGGTTTGGTCCTTTTAGGCTTGGTGATATGCATTTGGTTTGAAATCATAATCTTAAGATATGTCGTTTCTTTAACAATGCAGAATAAAATAAACCTTTACTTTTAAGGTATCTCATTCTTGATGGGGTCAATAATATCACTTTCATATACCTTAATTGTAAATACAATGACATTATTTTTTGTAAACAAATGAATGAATAGTCACTCTTTTAAAGACAAATTAAAAATTATCAAACAACTAATCTATTAAGTTCCATTTGGAATAAAGCTATCCCTATATACCTGTCCATTTTCATATGAAGAATCTTCAATGGATTCATCACAATGGATAGGGTTAGCCAAAAGCTAGAAGGATCCATTTTCCTCAAATTCTCCAAAGGTTCATATTTTGAATACTCTTCCGACCTCATATGTTGTTTTATTTGGAAGTCTAGAAATATGACTACATACAATAGTATCAAAGTGGATTGAATATATATTATTAACTTGAGATGAATCTCTTGATTGATCTGAAGCTAACAACCTCTGATTGTTTCAAGGGTGTCAAGAACTTGGCTAATCACATTGTTTTTCCTTAAATAGTAAGAGGAAGCATAATATGATGGTGACCACATGGTACAATTCCCTGGCGTTACTTCAAGCTTGGGATTGATGAATGTTCCAAAGGTTCGTCAAAGGTGAGTGTTAGTGGGAGCATGCTTGAAGATGTTAAAAGGGATGTCATTTTCTGATTTTATAAATTGTTGATCAATATTTCTTCCACTAAAGTGAAATTTATGGGTTTTTTGTTTAGGCTTTAAGTATTGTATTTCAAATATTATTGCCAACAATCTTATAAAAGAGGATGTGAACATCATTATTCAATATATTTCTCATAGAAATCCTTGCAACTTGGTCACAAAATGCAATTATAAAATTATGCATAACTAATATGAAGTTAATCAAGCTGATTCTTTTCTGTTAATCTTGGATTTAAATGTAAATATATCATAATTTTTCAGGGCTATTATCCCATAGGCATTTTAAGAGGTATATTGAAGTTTGGCAAGTTGCATTACTCTTATATGAAAGCTTGATTTTTTCCATCTTGTTGAGATAGTTTTCTTTTTATTATCTTCCCGTGTTGTTGTTTTACACTTTTCCTTGTCATCTATATTGATATTATTAGATACTTTGCTCATTACTCAGTAGATAGCTAGTTTTATTTTAGTTAATTGTGGGTAGTTTTTTAGGTCAAACTATTCATTTGATGGTAGCATTAAATGGCTTCGATTGGTGCTTTTCCTAATGTTTTTGGCATGATTCATTTATTTCAAATGATGGTTTTTAATATTTTGTTATCTTATAATGTGTTCTTACATCGTTGATTTTGAAATGCGTATTTCGTTATCTTCACTTATTTAGTTTGTTGGGCATTGTGACATAAATATATGCTAGCTTTTGCATCAGCTTTGTTCTTCCTTAATTGTTTCTTATAGTGGGTTGTTGTTGTGTGCATTCTGATCTTCTTTATATATGTTTTGCATTTTATATTTACTTTGGATGAATATGATGGGTTGTTGTATTTTTATCTTGGCTAGAGTTGGGCAGTCGTGATATTTGGACTTCGCGGAATAGTTAATTAGCATATAGGTTGATGAACTAATTGTTCCTGAGAATTCTATTTGTGGTTTTTGATATTGCCGTCTAAAAGATTATTTCATTATATTATGTTTTCTAGAGACACTTGAGTATTGGTTATAGCTTACTTATATGTCCTAATATTTGGTTTTCTGTTCGGTGTGGTTGATCCAAAATATGTAGTGGTTCTACTAGATATTTTGCTTATTTCCCTATGGCTAGCTAGTTTCTTTTCGGTTGATTGTGGGTGGTGTTTCTGGTCAAACTATTTCTACGTTTTCAGCAAAAAAAATCATACTGAATCCCATTCTATAAAACGAATAAGAATTTCTGGTTCCAAACTGCTTCAACAAAAGGACCAAGTCAAATTCAATCAGAACCTAGTGATTCAGCTCTAGAAATTTAAAATAAATTACAATAGCCACCATGAAGGAAGAGGGAGAAACAGAGAACAAAAAAACAGATTATGTAAATGAATCAGGCTTTAGGAAGGATACAAGTATAATTCTCTTGATTGGAAAACTGCAGCAGTGGGGACATTTAAAGAATGGCAGCTCTGAGCATCAGATCAGAAATAGAAACAAATGATATTCCTCGCAAACATACATCTCAAAAAGTACCAAACTATGAGTGCAATAAAAAACTTTTTATATATGTAAAACCTATTTTAAGGAGTTTCTTTTTCTACTTTTTTTTCATGAACCGTTATGAGATGTTTTCATTCATATAACCTCAAAGTGTCTGACATTGCCTAGACTCTGAGAGGTTCCTCCAGCAGGTGCAGTTTGTGAGGGAGCTAAATCACTATTTCCATGCATACGTTTTATAAGCTTTTGAGTTAAGCTTTTGGCCTCCGCTGCCTTGTTTAGTGCATCTTCAGTCGCCACAAACTGCTGGACATGGGCTTTCTGCAAGCAAAAAAATGATATGTGAGGAAGTTAGTAAAAGATTGCCTATAGTGAAAAATGGTAAATCCGTGGGTAAAATATTGCTATGTAAGAGCTTCTCCCTCAGAATCTCTATTTTGAAATAATTTTCTGTCATGCTCTAAGTTGTACAGCTATGTCCAACGCTAGTTGTAGAAGTAGGGCATGTTATAGAAATTCACTCAACAAGCGCCTAATAGTCATAGATATGCATTAGTCGATGGGATAAATAAATGTAGAATCTTGACAACTTTACAAGAAGTTCACTGCAAAAAACCATTTAGTTGAGGCAAGAGGTGGAAAACTTCAGAAAATGCACATGTTTCAACAAATGCTGGAAATTTTAAAGCATGAGTGAGGAAAATAATGGTTTTGTTTACTTTGCATGATGATACTTTCTTTTTTATAATTCACACAAATGAAGTCTATATTAACAAAAGGGTCATACTTGGTCAAGAAGTATAAACATGGAGAACACATGCAAATTTAAGTAGCAAATCCGAGCTATAATATAAAAGAAACAAAATTCGTTAAGCTGGTTAAGTAGAAAAAATTGTGGGCTTCAACGTAACCAGGTTCAAATCCTTAACAGCAATCAATGCTACTAGCTGTTATTTTTTCGAGTAGCAAACATGGCAAAAGATGGCACCACATCATGGTAAAAACATTTGGTACAAAATTAAAGCTCCCGATCAAACAAATTTTTGTTCATGGTTTCAAAGTGATGGAGAGGTTGCCTCTATTATGATCTAAGCTCATGAGTTCAACAGAGAAACAAATCATCAATAATAAAGGGATATGGCTACATACAGCAAACCCTCGCTAAACCTTTACATGATAGGGATACCTCATGTGCAGAATACATAACTTTTAATCAAAATATTTTGAAGATTATTAGGTCTTTTTAATTTTTATTTCAAGAATAAAGCATAAAAAAATCAAGAACCTATGACTCTAATACCATTAGGAGAATATAATGAGAGGAAATAATCCACTCATATTTCATAAATTCTTTAATATATGGCAATATATAGATTGATCTAGGAATAAAATTTATAATTATAAAAATAAATAAATATGTTAAAATATTATGGGTTTCCTTGCTTCGCATGAATACATAGGATCTTAATTTTCTTCTTTTTCATGAATCTATGAGATCATGATATCCTTGTCATGAATTAGTGAGATCTTGATTTCCATCTTTAGCATTAAATCCATGATTCCACACAAAGATCCATAGCACATGCATGCCTTCAAAGAATTCCAAGCAACACAAGTCTAACTCCTCAATTTGAGAAGATAATGTGTGCATGAAGGAAAATCCCCAGAAACTATATATCACGATGCTCACACTCTATAGGGAAACAAAGTTTTTTATAGCCTTGAAATGCAGTAAATTAGAAATCAACAAATTGAATGACCATCGTAATGAATAAATATTTGATATAGGACAATTGGGTGCAAGCATACAAGCACTTACTCAAAAAGCTCGAACTAATAAAGCTTAACCAAAGTTTTATAGACAGAAGCCCGAGTACCCACAAGTTGAATGAATCCACATCGCCCATGACAATTGTCAAGGCAGTCAAATGCAGGTCCATTACTCGTTCACCAAGGACTACAAGAGAAGTGATCAATACTATTGCATCATCTTGAAAATCCTCTATCATTCTCTCAATCATGGTTGTGCAAAATGCACCACCTGAAATGGGACAAATTGGTGCAAGCAACTACACAGGCTTAAACTTATTTAGAAGAGGCAACCAAAGATTTATAGCCAAAGATAAAGCTATCCATAGTTATGGGTGTCCACACTGCCACTAACTTAACAGGCAATCAAGGTCAAATGCAGGTTCATGATTCAACTGCCCACCTTGAACACAAAAGTCAGAGATATTATCTTTTCTTTTTGACAATTTTGTAGGATATAATTCATAGAAAAATACAAGCATCATATGAGCCTATATTGTAGGAAAAAATAGACCTTTTTTTTTCAAAGGTTCCAAAAGGATGAAAGCAATAAAGCAACAGATGTCAATCAACATAATTAACAAGATTTAAGTATTTTTTTAGGGGAATGAGAAGTCTAAGCAGGCATACTTGTCGTTCAAGAAGTTGATTATAAGTTCCCTTTATTGATACATCTCTTCCACTCCTTGGACTACCATAAACTTGATATGGAAATGGTGAGCTTGCATCTGAAGCTGCTGCATCTGTTACTCGATCATTCTCATATTTATACCTAATTGGACAAGGCAAAAGTCCTGTTAACCTAGCAGTTCAACAAATCATTTAACTTTTAGTGGATATTGAAGAAAAAAAACAGCAAAAATTCATAAAAAACTGCAATTCTCAACAGATATTACATATAAGGATGTTACTCAAAAGCACAATTAACAGATGGAAACTATAAAACAGACTACGATGGTGATCACTAATAGTCCTTAAAAGACTAACCTACCAAACCAGGCATATGAAATAGCTAAATAATAAGAATAACACTAACAGTAAGTACAGGGGACAAAATTTAACTGTCACAGTCCCCATAGAATTATCAATATACTAACTCAATAAGCAAGACAGTATTTTTTTTTCTCTAGAATGTTCAGTTATAAAGTTCAAAACAAGGTTGAAAGGAATTAAAATTTCCATAATAGAAAGCTTCCCTTCACCAATTTATTCCCAAATTATTCCAAAAAAAACAAAAAAGTTGATTGAATGCCTAAATTGGTTCAAATATGACAAGCTGAGAGACTAAGGCTTCATTTGGGATAGCTTCTTATTGCTTTCTAAAGTAGCTTTCAAATACAAAAATTTCTTAAAAGAGCAAAAAAATAGTGTTAAAAAGTTGTCCCAAAGGAAGCCTAAATTGAACATCTTACAAGTTTGGGACTAAAATAAACACACCTAATAAGTCTATAGTCCTATTTTATCATTTAAACTCTTTAATTTTATATTTCTAGAGTTTTCAAAAAGTTTTACTTTATAGCATATTTCTTCTCATGTAACATTAAAACAAAAAGACATATTCAAACCCATAAAAGAACATCATTCATCCTCACCACAAGACCTGGAAGTTCAGCCCCTGCATCTTTTGACTGCTCATTCATGATAACAGATGTATCTTCTATCAGATCTACATCAACAATTTACTATTTTTAAGGAAAAATCATCTGCATTGGCTGGATCCCAATATCTCAGTAGTGCTTTATATACTCACACTTGCCTTACTAGTTAAACCTGTACTTTTACATGAATTTGTCTTTAACGAATGCCTCTAGAAATATATAATTATACCTTTAAAACTAATCATGTAAGCTCTCAATAACTGAAATAGTTCCATCAGCTAACATGAGTCAAACCATGATCAACATAATGTTTATTTCATGCAAAGCATAATCATTAAACGCGCATAGCACATCAGTAAACTAGCCTAAATATGGCAAAAGTAATAGAGAGGCAATATTCAAGAATGGTTGTGGTTTTGTTTGGAATGAAATAAGATCATAGCTACTTTCACATAGATGAACAAACGGTTCCAAAAGTGTATTGTTCATAATCATACACCGTAGTTGTGCACTTAGAATACCAGCTTACAAGCACAAGTACGGCTCAAACCATTAATTTTGTGCGCAGAAACGCAGTAAGGCCACCCTCCCAAGCATTTAATGTTCAAGGCCAAGACGGCGGCAAGGCCACCCTCCCAAGCATTTAATGTACAGGGCACATGCAACCCATATCAGAACGCCCACAATCTGCTCCCAAACGGAATATTTATAATACCCAAAATGTCCGAAATGAATGTAAGTATAAAAGTCCTCTTTTAAATTTGAACATATTGGCATATAGAAGTAAAATTCTTACTCTAACTATTTAATTAATTGTATAGTTGTTAAGTATAATTTAATTAGCAGTTAACTTAAATATTGAGTATTAGTTAAAGTATCTAATTAGCATAACTTTAATATATAGATCTTTATTACTTACGGTATTGTAGCAATTCCACTTAAATCAGCATGCATGAAGCTGATGGGATCCTATGGTTGGGAATGAATGGAAGAGTTAGTGGAGTTATGAGTAATTCCACTTAAATCAACATGCATAAAGCTGATGGGATCCTATGACTGGGAATGAATGGAAGAGTTAGTGGACTTACGAGTAATTCCACTTAAATCAACATGCATAAAGCTAATGGGATCGTATGGCTGAAAATGAATGGAAGGGTTATTGGAGTTAGGAATGTAAATATAATAATAATAATAGTATGATAAGTTTGTTCTATTGAGGCATTAGTGTTTTCTTTTCCCCACCCGTCCCTCTCTGGACATTGAACATCAGAAGTTTTCAAACCGCAAGTTAAGGAGCGGGAGTTGCTACTTGGGGGGTGGTTGTTGTAAGCTGCTGTTAAGGTAAATTTCAGAGAACACAATTAAGAAAAAAAAAAAGAAATTAAAAATGGTTACCATTACGGTTGAAATTCTGGAAGTCCGATTAAATGCTGAATTGCTTGCTAAATTAGTGTTATACTGTTTGAAGTGCAATTTTTGCTTAAGTCATCAAGATAAGGATTTAATGGAATGAGAAAGAGTACAATTGAGCTTGTATACAAGAGAAAAGGAAGACAAAGTCTAGGAGAACAAATTCCTAGTGAGGTGAGAAATCCAAACAAGGTTATAAGAATTAGTAAATGTTTTATTATTGCACTTCATCTTGATTATGTTTATGACTACATGTATTCTAGTTTATTTTAGTTATTTTGTATGAATATGGTCGTATATGTATGAAATTGTTTATGTAAAGGATAATCTTTAGCAGTATTAATGATTTTGTAAGCATAAAATGATAAATATTCATAAACTAGTGAATAAGCAAAAAGTGCAACTAAAGCGCAGCTAAAGTGCAACTAAAACGCAGCTAAAGTGCAACTAAAGCACAACAAAAGGGCAGCTAAAGGACACCTAAAGGGCAGCTAAAGGGCAACAAAATGCCAGCTTAAGCGCAACTATGTCATCAAAAGCATATGTCATTAGGGCTAAAAAAGATGACTATATAGAAAGTGAAATAAGTTATATATAGGGGATAGGCCCACATAAGTAAAGGCGAAAGACCCGACGACGTAAGCATATACTCTCAATTCTAAAAGTTGAGAAATTTGACTCAACCCTGAATGAGAGAACAACTTTCATTCTAAAAATTGTGAAGTTAGACTCAACCTTGAATTAGAAAGTTGAAATGGTGCAAAAACTTATTTAAATATGTGGAACAGTTTTGGCAAGATATATAATACTACTAGGCGCTTTCAGGCTCAATATGATATTTCAATATGTGCTTTAACTATGTTAGCATCGTTAGGTATTTTTTTAATTGTTTATTATTATTTCTTATAAATTGCTTGTGTATTTCATTGGGCCTAGCTCATTAGCAGTGGTTGTACTGCAAGAAAGGGGAATGAGCCTTTGGGATAATAAAAAGATGTGACCATTCTTTTGATGTATATACGTTTTGGGTGTGCAAAGAGATCTAAAATAAGATCTGAATGTTAGATGTACAGCCTTTTGGGTATGTGAATGAATATTAAAAATTTTAATAGAGCTTTGCATTTACTTCAATTATATTTGATGTTCATTAATAGACATTATATGCTTCCCATTATTAATTATGGAATTAGATAGGTTGGCAAGTTAGGAGAATCTAAATAGATTTATTTTACTCACTCCATTCTGAAAGTAGTGGCTCAGAATGAGTGTTAGTATGAAGGAACTGATTTAAATTTTCCTTCTCTGTTATACTCTAGATTGACCGTTAAGGGGTAAGCCAAACTGGGGTGTGACAGTATTAGTCTTTTGTTTAAGGTTCAAATGTACCAAATTATCAAAATGCAAAGGCCCTTGCATATGATATCCGGGTTTGCAAGAAGAGATGGTACTGGCATATGTTCTTATCAGTATAAAGCAAAGAAACTCTATAAGTAGTATTTAAATTAACAATTTATCACCAGCAGTAGATAATAACAATTACTGTAAGTAGCTCAGCATCATGGATGGAAAAATAACAATAAAAAACCAATGGCATGTCAATAAATAAGTACCTTAAAAGTTCCGAATCAGCACGGATATCAATCTTTTCAGTCTCCCTATGGATCAGCGAATTAAACCGCATTGCATATGTAGTGATTGACTGAAGCAACAATGAAGGATTTATCAGCGAATCAAGAATTATAGCCTTAACATCATCAGGAACTTCACCTTCTAGTTCAATGATGAACTTGGAAGCATCAACCTGTGAACTAGGATTAATTCCAGTCCCTTCATATGCAGGAAAAGTACTTTGGATTTTCTCAATCGTAAGCTTGGAAAGAGACTCGCAGGCCAATCTAATGTTTCTTTCTTGTGATGTCTCTATGAGAATGATATCATCTGATGACTTGCTACCCTTTACAGTTGAGTAAACAGCTTCTTTCTCACCATGTAAATGGATCTCATCAACAACATCAGCAGTACTGCCTGTATTCAACCTCTTAACATCCCTTGCCTGACTAACATACTGATGAAGCCGTTTTTGGTACTCTGCAAATATCTTAGCAGCCTCATCACACTGTTGATCATAGGCTTCTAACATCACCTGCTTGTGCCTTATTTGTTTAAAAAATAAAATAAAAGCTGTATCAATCAAATACAACAATATTAAAAATAGATTAGTGTGTTGTGAAATACGTGAAACCTATGAGGGTGAAAAATAGCAGAAAATGAGATCAGCGCATTAAAACACACATGAATTTTACACAGGTCCACCCAATTAATGGTCGCAATTTCACTATGGTTTGAATTTTAACTGTAGAAAATTACAAGCCTAATTCTTATTTTTACAGCACAAAATGCCTCCATCCCCTTTGGATAGAAAAACTAAGGTCAACCACAACTAAGTCTTCATAGCATGTTGTCTACATAGGGAACAAATTAAGCTCCACAACTTAACAAAGTGCTCCATTTGAAAATAATTAGTACAGACATATTAAATTCACAGATTCACCTATTCATGTATAGCTTCACATTATCCAGGAAAATGCCAGCATGAATTCCCAGTTCGCAAGCCTTAAAGTAGGAAACTCATGTTTTCATATAGCGACACAAATCTCCAGCAACACGAATAGAAAAAGTTTGATGTTTCTGAAGATTAAAAAAAATGAATGGAAAGAATTTATATACTTCAATTTATCATCAAGAGTAGCATTGCGCTCACCTAGCACTGGACCTCTCATCGAGCATTCTCTTCCGCTCCGACTCCTCCCTCGCAACATCCACCATCCGCGACTTCAGTTCCCTCCTCTGCCTCCTCACCACGCTCCTCAACCTCTCCGCCTCCTCCTCCGCCTGATCCCTTTCCCGAATGGCAATCTCCCTTCCCTCAACTGATGATCCCTCCTCGAAACCGACCTTTCCCTTCTCCTTCTCCCTCCTCCTCGCCCTCCCACCATCCTCCGGCTTCACCAACCCATGGACCAGAATATTTCGGCGAACAGTTCCGGTGGTTCTCTCCGACCGCACTCTCTGTAGGAGGAAGTTCCAGACGGTAACCATATTTCCCCGGCAGATCTTACGGATCTGATCGGCGGAGGGAAGCTGACCCGGGTAGCCCATCTCCTTCTGAAGCCAATCGAGAATATCCTCCGCCCTCGGAGTTCCGCCGCCGCCCGGAGCCTGCATCGCCGGCGCCGACGACTCGCCTCCTAAAAGCATAGAGTGAGAGAGAGGGAGTGTTTTCGTAAAAGAGTGGTAGGCGGAGCGGGCCGGAACAGTTAGAAAACTGGAATGGATGTTACTTTGTGCCGCCGGTCTGTGTTAGTTAAAGTGCATCAATGCTATGAACCGTTTGATTCATAATAGATTAATTCTAATTTTAAAGATAAATTTTCGATCTGACGGACAGTTTTTTGCCGGCCAGCCGGCCGCGAGAATTAGGAAGACGCTTGGGCTGTAAGCCAGCCTACATGACCTACCGTCCATTGATTTGAAACCTCTCTAATTACCATATTAATTGCACAATGAACAATTAACTATGATGATCTATAAGGGTAAAATGTAATCGAGCCAATGTTACAATTCATTATGCCATTTTAAGATGATTTGAGGATTGTAGTCTTGGCCTATATATATGTGGTCAGGGGTGGATTTAGCATAGGTGCCCTGGGGTAAGGTTAGGAGTGCAAACGAGTAGAGTCGAGCTCGAGTCAGAGGGTGTTCGAGCTTGGTTCAACAATCAAATACTAAGCTTGAACTCAAGTTAAGCGCAAAAGTCGAGCTCAAGCTTGACTCGCCAAGAAAAATAGCTCGTTGAGCTGCTCATCGAGTTCGAGCTCCGATCGCATACGCATTCGACCTTCCATCCACGGGATTCGTTTTCCCACCCGCATTCGGCCTTCCATCCACCCGAAGTTTCGTTCTGCCGTCGAGTTCAACCTCCGATCCCACGTCCTGCTTAGAGTTCGACCTCTGATCACGCATCCTGCGTCGAGTACGAGTTTCGTTGTTCCACCTCCGCGTCCAAGGTCTACGAGCCGCTCGACTAGTACTCGAGTCGAGTGGAGTTGTGGAGGGATGTTCGAACTTGAGCTTATAAGCCTGTCTAGCTCGAAATCCTGTTCAAGCTCAACTCGCGAGTTTGATAAGCTCGACTCGTCCAGCCCGTTGATGAGTCGAACCTGAGCCGGCTCGCCAGTCGGCTTTGTTGAGTCTATTAATTAGGTTGTTAAGCCTAAGTGATTGTCCCAAGGCTACCAAGAGGGAGGGTGAATTGGTAGTTTAAAAAATTAAAATTTAAGACCCCCTTTTTTTTTATTTTGTAGAAAAAGATTACGTCACCCGATACACAGCGGTAACTAGCACCGGTACCAAGCAAAAAATGATGTGACGCATTATAATTGGCCTGTGAATGACGTCCGGTTTCCGCACATAGTAATATATCCTCTCTCTCGGCCTATATCTCTACGACAGAAAAAATGTGGGAGTGGTATAAAGCTTTCTTTATTTAAGATCTTGAATCATTTAAAAAAACTTTCTAGCTCTATCCACACAAAAAAAAAGTTATTGATGCGAGCTAGAATATATGTGACGATAGAGTTAGAAAGTTTTCGTCTCAGCGTTGTACGGATGTCCAGCACACAAACAGAAGATGAAAGAACACCAGAATTTTAACGTGGAAAACCATGTAAAGGGAAAAACCACGGGGTCACACCCAGTTGAAAGAATTATACTAGTATTTGCTTGAGGTACAAGAGATTGACTCATATATAATTAAAATTTAGGATGGTCAGATTACAATAATACACTCCCAAATTGAAATTCAGTTACAAAAAAGAATTTGAGATTCGACGATGTTGGGTATCCGGGCTGAATCTCAAACTCATTTGGAGATCTGACAGAATTCCGGCGTCACTTGGAGATCGGGCGGAGTTTCGACGTCACTTGAAAGTCGGACGGAACTCCGGCGCCACTTGAAAGCCTGGCAGAATTTCGGCGTCACTTGGAAGTCATGTGGAACTTCGACGTCACTTGGAGATCGGGCGGAGTTTCGACGACACTTGAAAGTTAGGCGGAACTTTGTCGTCACTTGAAAGTCAGGCAGAACTACGGCTTCACTTGGAAGTCGGGAAAAATTCGGCGTCACTTGGAAATCGGGTGGAACTCTGGCGTCAGTTGGAAAATAAGCGGAACTCTGGAGTCACTTGGAAGTCGGACAGAATTATGACGGTAAGCGAGAAGGAGCTTCTTCCCTCCTTCTCTTCTTTTCTTCTTCTTCTTCTTCTTCTCTTCTCTTCTTGCTTAGGTCCCCTCTCAAGAGAAAAGAGGGTCTATTTATAATTTTTTTAGGATGGCATGACCCGTAAATAGGAGGAGGATCAAGGGCAAATGTGGAGTGGTTCGGATGGATGGCCGATATTGAATCCCTTGATCATGGATTGTTTACGAGACATTTGAATGTCTTAATGATATCAGAATTTAGTGATATTATGCTCATTGAATTTGTCTCGTTTAGCCGCTCGATTCGACTATAAACATATCATGTTTGGAAACCGTTTGGTAATCCAAATTGTGGTTTGAATCTTCCAACAACGCTTCAGTTTCAATTCAGACACATTTGGGCTCAGATCGAGTTGAATTTAGTGTCGTTGGGTTTGTATTTCCGAGACGCTCAACTCGATTATAAGTTTGTTGGAATCGGAGTTTAGATGATCCTATATTTAATTTTTGAAGCTTTCAGTCTAATTTTGCCTCGAGAATCGTGCCCGATCAAGATAAATTTTTTTATGATATATCAGTTACCCCCTATTTTCATATGTCGAAGCTCCAGGAGTCGGAAAATACGTGTCACAAACTTTGGAGAATTTTTTATGTGATTCTAAACACAAATATAATCCAATTTTTTTAGCTAAAATTCCATATGGATGGTTTTTTAATCACATCATGGGCTAAATGATGATTTGTTTGCAAAAAAATCCATACTAACAAAATTATGCCAAAGCTGTATAAAAATTGAAACAAAAAATTTCCATTGACTGATTTATAAGTAAAACATTAATAGAAGAATAAATGGAAATTACGATATGCTTTATCATAAAACTTCTTAAGGGGTTGTATAATTGTAATTTCTTTTTTTGTAATGATGTGATGATATGCAATTTGGTTTAATATTGATATGAATGCTTTATTTTTATATTGATCAAGTTTTTATAGTACTTAACTGCATAAAAATTGCACTTGATACTTTTTTTAATTTTTTTAAAGGAAGTTGATTGCGCCCAGAATATATTGATTTTCTACAACTTCAATTTTTTTTTAAAGAAATAAAAAGGTAAATTTGTATATATTTTATGACTACTTAAGTTATTTTTCATAATTGAAAATAAATTTTTATTAAGTGTTAGGAAAAATTATATATATATATAAAAGAAATTTGGGTATACCAGACTACAAGTAAACCATCAAGCCAATTAAACAAGTTGAGTTCGAGCTTTTCAAACGAGCTTGATCTTGAGCTCGAGCTTTCGAGTTGAGCTCAAGCTTGATATTTCTTAAACAAGTCGATCTCGAGCCCACTCAACAAGCTCGAACTCAAGCTCGAGCTTGAGCTAATTAAGGGTTAAATGAGTCAGGTTTGATAAGACAGATATTCGACTCGACTCGACATTTTCAAGCTGCACAATGTAGAATGTTGATTAAAACATGCAAGAGCATGAAGTGTCAAAAGGAAAAAAAACTGCTTGAGAAAGTACTCTTTCTAGTCATGATTAAAGCCAAAGGGGAATCCTTAAATTTGGTGACAAATCGTAGCGGCTAGAAAAGAAAAATAATAATACAACACAACAACAACAAATCTCAGGGGCGGATCCAGCTCCTTTTTTTAGGGTGGGAAAAAAAAAATTGGGATGGGCAAAGATGCTTATGATTGATAAAATTAGGATAAAAAAAATTTTTTAGGGGGGCAAAATGCGCAAAATACCCAAAATATTCTAAAAAATTACCTCTAAATATTAAAAAAAAAATTGAGGGTGGGCGCCAATGTGGATCCGCCTATGACAACAATAATATAAAGTATTTATCCCACTATGTGGGATTGGCCACATGAATCCTTTTTCTCCATTGTATCCGATTAAGTCAGATTCTTAATTAAATCTAATAAAGAAATGTCATTTCTAATACTTTCTAACCAAGTCTTTTTAAGTCTACCTCCACCTTGCTAGGAATTTTGTACGTGTCTAATGACTAACCTTAAGGGAAAGTTTTCTCTCGTTATTGGTAGGGATAATTAACCATGGGTACTTGTGTCTATAAGAAACTTAGAACTAGATTATAAAGTCATCACAAAATGAGGGCAAGATCCATGGGAGTACTTTATCTCAAATTATTGTTTAAAACCATAGTATTTTAAAACTTTTAGAGGGGAACTTATAAGTAACTGTTGGCAGATATGTTCGGAGTCCAAGGGGGCAGTGCCCCAAGTGGGTTTTTGGAGGCAGTGCCCTAAGAACAATTTTTGACTTACTATTTATCGATTTTTGTATTTGGTTCAACATTCTTTAACATTAACACCTTTACAAAATGTATTTAATTATACTGTGGGCAATTGTTTATACTGTGGAAATTCCTAGCAATTGTTTAAATCTAATAAAGAAATGTCATTTCTAATACTTTCTAACCAAGTCTTTTTAAGTCTACCTCCACCTTGCTAGGAATTTTGTACGTGTCTAATGACTAACCTTAAGGGAAAGTTTTCTCTCGTTATTGGTAGGGATAATTAACCATGGGCACTTGTGTCTATAAGAAACTTAGAACTAGATTATAAAGTCATCACAAAATGAGGGCAAGATCCATGGGAGTACTTTATCTCAAATTATTGTTTAAAATCATAGTATTTTAAAACTTTTAGGGGGGAACTTATAAGTAACTGTTGGCAGATATGTTCGAAGTCCAAGGGGGCAGTGCCCCAAGTGGGTTTTTGGAGGCAGCGCCCTAAGAACAATTTTTGACTTACTATTTATCGATCTTTGTATTTGGTTCAACATTCTTTAACATTAACACCTTTACAAAATGTATTTAATTATACTGTGGGCAATTGTTTATACTGTGGAAATTCCTAGCAATTGTTTAAATCTAATAAAGAAATGTCATTTCTAATACTTTCTAACCAAGTCTTTTTAAGTCTACCTCCACCTTGCTACTCCCACTCAACCAACCGGGGATCCTACCTCTTCCATCTACTACCCAAAATTGTAATAATTATTGGAATACTATTTGGGGTTAGAGTTATAGTTCTACTCTATAAAATGAGATAGCTGAAATTTATAATCCTTTTTTTTATTTAAATATAAATAATTAGAATTA
>NW_021318618.1:11314248-11371622 GCF_001605985.2 Dendrobium catenatum | reverse complement strand
TATATATATATATATATATATTATCATTAATAAAAAAATTATGTCAATAAATTAAAAATTAATGTAACAAACATTAATGTGTATATACTAACAATAATTTGATTGTATTAAAGAGCTTATAAAAAAGAAGGGATTTTTACATATATATACCACTTTATAACATGTATATTACATATTTAACACCTAAAACTTAAATATTTCATATATACCACTTAAACACAATTTTTACCTCAGAAATGTCACTCCGTTAACAGCGAGTATCACTCCGTTTTATCCATGTTCCCGCCTTGATTTTTCGCGGTAGAACTCGTTTCAGCAAATCCCTCGGTATTCTCTTCCTCCGTATTTGCTCTTCCACCGTAGCTGTTCCTCCATACGATTTCTTCCATCCGTATTTACCTAGGTGAATTTTCTCTGGATTTTTATTCCCGTAGTTCTGATTTCCACCGTAGCTGTTCCTCACGTTTTTCTTCCATCCATAAAAAACATAACTTCCTCATAATTTGTAAGAACTCTTCCTCAAAGAAACAAATTTTAAGAGATTGAGAAGAAAAACGTAAGAGATGCAGACAGAGGTTGCGGTTGGAATCTCTCACAATCTGAAGAAATCTTGAATGAAAACAAGAAAAGCTAAAACCGATTAACAAAATTTAATTAAATCAAATTTAAAAGCAAAATATGGCATAAATCAGAACTACACAAAAAAAAAAAAAAAAGATTGTTCGACCATTAAAAAAATAACAGAGCTTCATATGTTAATCTAAACACCGAAGAAGCATTACTGGCGTCTGTAAATGAAGAAAAGCAATAACAACGATAATACAATAACAAGTAAATGAAGAAAAGGGAGGAGCAGATCTTACCTTCCGGTGGCAAAAAGCAAAGAATGAAAGAATGAGAGGAGTTCGGTGGGAAGAGCCGAAGGAGCACGCAGGTTAGGGCTTTTAGAAACGGAGTGATACTCGCTGTTAACGGAGTGGCATTTCTGAGGTAAAAATTGTATTTGAGTGGTATATATGAAATATTTAAGTTTTAGGTGTTAAATATGTAATATACATGTTATAAAGTGGTATGTATGTAAAAATCCCTTGTATTTAATGCATTTCGTTTTTTAATTTCACTTTAATGTTAAAGTTGTCACTTGCATTTAAGAAAGAAAGTTAGAGTTCTTAGTTGCATTTAAGAAAAAAAAATTGTAATAATTTAAGTACATTTTTTTTGCAAATGGAACTTTTCATTTGTTTAACCCTCCCCCATTTCCTATTGGCATATCACAATTATCAAACATGCAAACTTTAATTACACTCAATCTTCAAATAACAAATTTAGTAAGAAATAGAAAATTTTCTTTTAAGCAAATATCTATATTATTATATCATATGATATATCCATCTTAACTGACATTATTACTAAATAAGAT
Source organism: Dendrobium catenatum (assembly GCF_001605985.2). NCBI lineage: Eukaryota > Viridiplantae > Streptophyta > Magnoliopsida > Asparagales > Orchidaceae > Dendrobium > Dendrobium catenatum. The sequence continues at coordinate 11,370,202 of NW_021318618.1, read as the reverse complement.
TTTAGCAAAAAAAAAAATTTCAACAACTACAGCATTTTAAAACACTATTAAATTAATTGCAGTGCTTTTTTAATTGTTGAAAATTCGTTGTATTTGTATTAATTGAAAAAAATTTAGCAGCGGTTAATATATGACGGTTAATATATGACAGAAAATTTCTATATTCGTATAGACTATTTTAATAAGAATACAAATTCTATGTGAAAGATGATCAGTTATAGATTATAAGCTGAGCTGATCATATGATCAAATACATATATTAAGTCCATGCAAAATATAGAAAAATTCGTAAAAATTTGGTGTTTGAGAAGGCCTTTAGTCTAGAAATTAAGAAGTTTATTGCTTGAGCCTAAGTGATTTAGTAAATCTATTGAATGGAATCATGTGACATGAATGAGCCTCAGAAGATTTCATTATATCTAAATAGGATTTAATGCACTGCCTATTATCCATGCATTCGTCATGGTTAAAGAAAATAATTAATACAAATTAAATAAGCTTGTATTTATATTTGCCATGTGGCTGCAGATCACTTGTCTCTTTGTTTTACTTTTTCTGTAAATAAGTCTCTGTACTGATCGCTCATATACATGACAAATATATTTCTTTTATGTTCTCTGTCGCCCTCACCGTCCTCTTCTTTCTCCTGTTCTTTTGGTTCTTGCTACTCTTTAAAAACCAATACAGGTTTTGATTATTTTCTCCTCTCCTCTGATCAATTCTATATATGCTCGCGCGCCTCTCTCTCTCTCTCTCCCACAAATCCAAGGTAAGCCCAGCCAGAGTACTCCTCCAGCTCCAAATCTCCCGTCGCCAGTGCTAGCTGCATGCACCGGCGACCCCAAGAACAGTACTGAAGGTAAACAAGAACTCTGTAATCTCTTTTTGATATAGTTTCAACTGGTGAAGTAGAATCTTTCTCATTGTACTTATTAATGTTAAAGTATTTCAAATGAGAAGGTTTTGAGAATATAAATTTTTTGTTTGAAGTAAAAGAAATAGAGAGTAAAATTTTGAGTGTTATCTATTATAATTTTTTATTATTAATCTTTCTCATTGTACTTATATATTAAAGGTTGATTTCATTATAAGTATATGCTCTATCTTAGACTTTAAAAAAAATCATGATTAATTTAATCTTCGATCTAATGAATATTATATTGATGCCAAGTTATCAATTGATTAGTAACCAATCCATGTATTACACATTAACAAAATTCTTAATTATCATCAAACAAACTTCTAATTAGTATTTCTGAATAATAATAAAGGTTGATTTCTATGCTTTTTGATTATATATGAATCATATGTACATATACAAATATTACATATAATATTCATAAACATTTAATATCTTTTATGTTTCTAATGTTTCTTAAAGTCAATTTGGATTTATGCCGGGTAGGTAAGCTATACATTTATTAAGAGATTCGATGGAGAAGTATAAAGAGAGTAAGGATGATCTACATATAAATATATAATAGATGTGAATGTCAAAGTTGAATAAATATTAAAATATAGGGGAGAAATTTCTCATCAGAGTTGTACGAGAATTGCGTTAAGGCAACAAAGTGTGAAACTAGAAAGTGCTTGCATAGATCCATAAAATATATAGAACCAAGAGAATTATGAAAGAACCTCGATTATAACATGCCAAAAAAAGTTATAATAGTACTATATACTCTTTATTCAATTGAATCATATGCTTATAAAGTGTACATATATATAGACAATAAAATAGAGTAATAAAGAAAAATATAATGAATAAATATTCTTAATAATTCTAATATATTTTGTAATAAATTTTAACTAACATTTATATGTCAATGAATCATTCAAATATCATTAAAAAAAATTCATCAAACTAAAAATGAAAAAAAAAAATTCACTAACAAAAAAAATATATATAATTATTTTCTTTAACCATGAATGCATGGATAATAGGCAATGGATTAAATCCTATTTAGATATAATGAAATCTTTTGAGGCTCATTCATGTCACATGACTCCATTCAATAGATCTACTAAATCACTTAGGCTCAAGCAAAAAAAACTTTTTAATTTCTAGCCTAAAGGCCTTCTCAAACACCAAACTTTTACGAATTTTTCTATATTTTGCATGGACTTAATATATGTATTTGATCATATGAGCTCACCTTATAATCTATAACTGGTCTTGTGCCTCTCTTATATGTGTATTGTATTTGATCCACCTAATGAAATTTCACGTAGAATTTTTATCCTTTATTAAAATAGTCTATATAAATGTAGAAATTTTCTGTCATATATTAACCGCTGCTAAAATTTATTCAGTTAATACAAATATAATGGATTTTCAACAATTAAAAAATCATTGCAATTAATTTAATAGAATTTTAGAATGTTGTAGTAGTTAAAAAAAAGTGTTGCTAAAATCTTATTTAGTAATAATGTTGAAGATTGAGTGTAATTAATGTTTGCATGTTTGATAATTGTGTTTTCATTGCACGTCTTTCCTTTCTATGCACCTTATAGTGATATGCCAATAAGAAATGGGGAGAGTTTAACGGATGAAAAGTTACTTTCACAAAAATATACTTAAATTATTACCATTTTTTTTTCTTAAATGCAACTAACAACTCGATCTAACTTTCTTTCCTAAATGCAATTGACAACTTTAACTTTAAAGTGAAATTAAAAAACGTAGTGCATTAAATACAATTATGAGTATTTGGAAGAATATAACATTTCATAAAGTAAGTGGTTTTGAATATAAACATCATGCAAATTTGACTGGAACGACCTTTCAAAAATAGCATTGTAAGCCGATTCTAACTTTACAATAATGAACTGAATGAAGTGTGTAGTTTGTCGAGGAAATTCTCCAAGTACAACTGGGAGACTGATTGTCCCTTCAACTCATACAGGTCGATTATCAAATTCATACAATGGACCTGTAACAGGTTGAAGCTTTTCTCTTGAGAGAACCATATTGAGAAAAGTGGAGTATAACAGGACATCTACGTAGCTTCCATTGTCCACAAGAATTCTTTTGACATTATTACACGGGTCACCTATCCCCGCATTTATTAGAAGCATATCTTAATGAGGGGTTTTTACTCGCACCAAATCAGAGTCATCAAAAGTGATAGAGTGATCCACATGAACTTTCTTTGGTGTTGAATTTTCTTATACACCTAGAAAAACTTGATTAGAGATAGTAAGGGACCTCCTACGATGGTCTCAATTTCACCAACTATTATTTGATTATTTACTGGTTGTCTCTGTTATTTATTTTGCCCTCTAGCGGGACGAGCTTTCTCTCGGGTATGTTGATCTCGAATAAACTGTCGAATATAGCCTTGATGGATAAGTATTTCAATCTCATCCTTGAGTTACTTACAGGCTTCGGTAGTGTGATCACGACTACGATGAAAATGACAGTATTGATCTTGATTTTCTGTGTTTAGCTTCAAAGGATTCAACCATTTTACTGTATCTTGATTTCGAACAACCATCAATACATTTGCTCGAGATGTGTTGAATGGGGTATACTCCTTCTCCTGTCAAGGTTATCGTCGTGGCAATGGAGGCCTAGGATGCAGATTATTCTTCCCTTATTTCTTTTTTTTATTATCTATCCCAGGTGCACCCTTGCATTTTTCATTGGTTTGCTCAAATTATTTTTATTTGAGCATTTATGACTTCATTTGCAGAGATTTGCGCCTCCAGACGATGATCAAGTTGGTATATGAATGAACTATGTCCAGCATGAGTGTTGAATAGAAAGGGCCAGGACGAAAGCCTACAAGAAAGACCACTCTCAATAATTCAAGATCTACTCCTGAAATTTATTGAGTCTCAATGAAAAATCGTTGAAAATACTCCTTCAATGATTCTTCTTCATTTTGACGGATCCCGAGAGGTGAGAATAATCCTTAATAATTCTTCGATTGGTTACGAACTGTTCGATAAATACCTTGGCCAATTTTACGAATGTAGGGATTGTTTTGATTTGAAGCAAATAGAACCACATTCGGGCTTGTCCTTTAAGGGTAGCAGGAAAAACCTGTCAGAGGAGTGCGTCCAGGCTTGTTGGATATGCATGATGATTCTATAATGATTGATATGCTTATATGGGTCGGATGTCCCATCATAGAACTCGATGCTCGGTAGTTTGAATCCAACTGGAATGGGTGCTGAAGAATGACTTCAGTTAGAAGTGATGACTCCTGAAAGTTCCACTGTCAAAGAGTTTGCATCACACCTCCTCCAGGAAACTCTTCCCATACTAATATTCTCAGTTCATGACTTAGGGCGTTGTGAGGGAGCTCAACAATGTGCAGTTGGGCTAAGTCTTTTTGGAGATCTGGAGGAATGCGAGGTTACCGATTTGTGGGCAAAGGATTGGTAGAACTTGTTGTATCGGCAAGTTCGTTATCTTTTTGTGATTGCGAATGTCTTCTTGACAGAGGAAGAGGAATATCTGCTTAAAGATGTTCGAGTTGAATATCTTTGGCCGATGGTGGAGCTTAGGGGTGTAAACGAGTCGAGTCAAGTCGAGTATACGCTTTATCGAGCTCGGCTCGTTTAACCCTTAATTAGCTCGAGCTCGAGTTCGAACTCGTTTAGTGGGCTCGAGATCGACTCGTTTAAGAAATATCAAGCTTGAGCTCGACTCGAAAGCTCAAGCTCATTTGGAAAGCTCGAGCTCGAGATCAAGCTCTTTTGAAAAGCTCGAACTCAACTTATTTAATTAGCTTGATGGTTTACTTGTAGTCTAGTATACAAAAAAAAAAAATTATACTTTTTTCCTAACACTTAATTAAAATTTATTTTTAATTATGAAAAATAACTTAAGTAGTCATAAAATGTATACAAATTTACCTTTTAATTTCTTTTAAAAAAAGTAAGTTGTGGAAATCAATATAATTTGGGCGCAATCAACTTCCTTTAAAATTTTAATTTAATTTTTTTTTTTAATTATCAAGTGCAATTTTTATGCAGTTAAGTACTATAAAAACTCAATATAAAAATAAAGCATTCATATCAATGTTAGACCAAATGCATATCATCACACCATTAAAAAATAATAATTAAAATTATACAACTCATTAAGAAGTTTCATGATAAAGCATAAATAAAAACTCAATAAAAGATAGAACTATTTATTCATTGTGTATGATATTTCATATTCTTCAAACTCTTTCATCTCTACTCTCCAAACTCTAGCACCAATTAATATGATGCAAACTTGAAAAGCTAATTCTCATTTTTTAAATGCAAGTAAGAGAATCAAAGAACTAATATACATCCAAAGAACAAAGAACTAATCAAATAACCAAGAGAATCAAAGAATTAATATACATCCAAATATCTGTTTAGCTAGAATTCCATATGGATGGTTTTTGAATTACATCATAGGCTAAAGGATGATTTGTTTGCAAAAAAATTCATACTAACAAAATTATGCAAAAGCTGTATAAAAATTGAAACAAAAAATTTCCATTGACTGATTTCTAATTCAGATCGATTATTTGGCAAACGAGTAGATCAAATCGAACTTTAAATGAATTCAACTTAGAAATCAATCAATGGAAATTTTTTGTTTCAATTTTATACAGCTTTGACATAATTTTGTTAGTATGAATTTTTTTGCAAACAAATCATCATTTAGCCTATGAAAATCTGTATTGGTTTTCAGTAAAAGTATATTGCTACTGTGTTACAGTTACAACAACGTATATATATGTATATTATAAGCTAGCATAAGGTAGCTGGATGAATAGTGGCTGTTGCTGTCAGATCAGTTTTATGCAGGTGTAGTACTGGATATGTGCTGGAGCAGATTCTGTCAAAATCCTCCTGTTTATCACGTCGCTCTCTCACGTGTCAAGGAGTACTGTTGATAATCAAGTTTGGGCTTGTAAGGAAATTTGTAAAAGCTCTAGAAGTAAAGCAAATTTGTTACGTATTATTCACCCTTTATCTTCCAGCAAAGCTCTAGCAATTAATAAAGCAAATTTGTGTAGATGTTCATGGAACTGTAACGTATATTTTTTTCAATAACATTGCCAAAACAGATTCCTTTGCGCCAAGTCTCCATGATTCGATGCCAGAGTAGCTGAATAAAATTATGTTATTTTTAATTATTGTAGTTGCATTCATATATCTTAAGACATTCGAACATCTATATTCGGGCTTGGCCAGTAGCTCTGAGTTAATTTTCTATAACATTAGCAACTCTTTTAAGAAAAGTATATGAGATATATCACATTCTCATTGGACTGCTGCTAGTCTGTTGGGTAGTAGAGTGATTATAAATATTTAGGGTGGTGGTGGTCTGATATGGTTAGGCTAGGATGATGGCCGTGTGGTGGAAGTAGTGGTGATGGTAAGACAACACTAATTAGGGAAAACAAACAAAGCCGAGCTTCGACATGTTCGAGTTCATTTTTTCCAAAAACGTGATAAAGCTCAGTTCAAAGTTTGTCAAGCTTACTCGATATTTGTTTGAGTTTAAAATTGTTTAAAAATTCACTTTCTAGCTTAGCTCATGTTTAGATTAGAGCTCGATTAATTTTAAGCTTGTCGAGGTTCGAACGGCTCATAATTTTTTTTTTAAATCGAGCCAGCCAGTTCATTTAAATTTGTTTAAAGCCGAGCCGGACTACTCACAACTACCCACCTCGACTAGCAAGCCCATCTCGCCATGAGTCGAACGGAATGACACTATATATGTCTCATTATATAGAGCAAAATCTTCTATCATTTCATGATGTGGGACTAAACCAACATTTTTTTTTTTCTGAGTGGAAGATGAGGTGGGAAGGGAAATTGAGGCAGGAGCTGAGGTGGGAGAGAAAATTAAAATAGAATGGAGAGGGAATTTAAAAAAATATTTATAATTAGTTTGATTAGTAAAAATAAAAGTAAAAAATATGTCTAACGAAAAGGGTAAAAGCAAAAAATAATAAATTAGTAAAAATAAATTATTTATTTAGTAAATTTAATCGTATTTTTAAAACTCTAATTGAGCTTTAATCGTGATTCTTAGTTGAGCTCTAATCGAGCTTGTTCACGGGCTTAAACAATAATGTTCTTGACATAAATGGACTGAACGACAATTAAATTGTTCAAGCTCGTTTATTTAGCTATCGAGTATTTATCAATAGTGTTCAAGTTTGTATGTTTACCTTATCAAACGAATATGAATGAATTCTTATCGAGCTGAGCCACGAGCAGCTTGTAGAATGTTCGGTTCATTTGCAGCCTTAATGACAATGATTAAGTGCCAGTAGTCTGGTGGCAGTGATAAAATTGCGGCAACTTGATTGTGGTGGTCGAGCGGCTATTCAACAATGATGGTACTTTGATAATGGTCGAGAGGCTATGATCCGCTAGCTATGGGCTAGTAGTGGTTTCAGCAACAACAATTCAAAGGTGGTGGAGCTTTAGGATTATTATTAGGCCTATGGGCTGTTTAATTAATCTTAATTAAGTCATACTCCAACCCTACTTGTATAGAGAATAGATGTCTTTTTATAAATTTTGAGAGTGATATTATCTATAAATATAATTAAAAAATGCACGCACACTACATTAAATAAAATGAAGTGATCACCTTTAACTAAATTATCAGACAAGATTGTATAAAATATTGCTTTAAGAATTTAACTGTATTACCCTTTTCAAAATATCTATTATAAACTTTCTAGAAAATAGTTAAATATCTAGAACTGATGTCTCTACAACATATAGAGGTGTCAAAATAGATTTTGAAGTTGATTTTGAGTCCAACCTGAAACTGACCCACCTTCAACTCATCCAACTCAAAACCGAACTGATTAGACAGAAGTGTCATAAATTTAGACCTTGACCCAAACCAAACCACGAGTAGCAGGCGAGGGTCGAGCACCAGCAGTGGTTTAGACAGGATTGCGCGACTGCAAGCAAGGGAAAGGCCTTGCAGTGCTGGACTAGTGGGGAGACGAGGCTAGTGGTGCGACAATGTGTGCAAGGACGTAAGCACGACATAGGCATGTGTGCAAGCTAGCGAGGTTTTGAGTGTGAGCGCGAGCAACAATATGAGACTTTGGGTTGCAAGACTGCTGGTTGCAGGATGCGAGGGCAAGGTAGGGGAGCATGGCACATTGCAAGATTAAATGTTGCGGGACACGGGACAGATTTTGATCATTTTTAGGCTAGTTGGTTGACCTGGACAAGACCCGATTTTTCAAATAGGCCAAAAATTAGGAACCCAAACCCAACCCGTTTATTAAATGAGTAAACCCAACTCGGATTTTTTTTGTTGGGATTTCGTGCTGTGTCAAGAATTGACCACTAACAACATATAGAAAGTTACAACGTAAAATTGGTGGTGTAAAGTTATTTTTTTTCTTTTTGGCTAAAAAATAAAAATTTAATTGAAAAAAAATATGAAATTGTCATATAAATTTAATTTAAATTTTAAAAATTAGCACAGCGACATGGCGTTAGCCATGATGCTCCTTCAGAAAGCCCATGGAGTCATCAATCATGCGCGCAACAAGGCGCTAAATTAATTGCCAAATATTTTTTTTTGGGACATTTAGGCCATTTAAGGCAAACTCACACACACAATGCATACACAAAGACTCGAATCAAAGACCTCTTAGTTGGAAGCATAAGTTCTCAACGAACAGGCCAATATGAGCTGTGTAATTGCTAAATACTCAGAGAGCACTTCCACTAGGGTACTGCCAACCTCGGTGCCACGGCACCCAATGAAAAAAGTTTTAAAATTTTTAAACATGCAAGCAAATCCCTATAACCCACTCTAAAATACATATATACCTTCACATGCATAAAAACATTTTCAGACACATACAAAAGGATTCAAAATGCACAAATTCAAGAATTTCCCTCTTTTGCATCGGGACAGAGCAAGTTGAATTGAATACTTAATCTAGAGGTGTTACAAAACTCCACTTCTCATAAAAATATCTTTTTTGACATTTTAAAGCTCAGATCAACAAAAAAGATTATGATATAACTAAGGGTGTTAATATTTGACACATTTGGTTAAACCGCTTGATCACTCTGATTGGCTTAACTCTTCTGACTCTTTGGCTAAGGAGGGGATTGAAACTCTTGATAATGGCTCTCAGGAGGATTTTGATTTGAGTGTGCTGCAACTTGATAAAGAAAGGTTTTCTAATGCTGGTGGTACGTAAAAAATAGATAAACTTGTGTTTTATTAGTAATTAACGCCTAAAGTCTGTAGATAAGATAATCAAATGGACGACTATTCAGATTCAAGCGACATCATTGGTCTACGAAATAAGAAAAAGAACAAGAGTACACATCATCCTCGCCATTTTTATTCAACCCATTATCAAAAGCAATAACGCAAAGAAGAAAACGCTACAGGAGGTGAGAGAGCGACGTGATAAACAGGAGGATTTTGACAGAATCTGCTCCAGCACATATCCACTACACCTGCATAAAACTGATCTGACAGTAACAGAGCCACTGTTCATCAGCTACCTTATGCTTATATATACTATATATATACGTTGTTGTAACTGTAACACAGTAGCAACATACTTTTACTGAAAACCAATACAGGTTTTGATTATTTTCTTCTCTCCTCTGATCAATTCTATATTTGCTCGCGCGCCTTTGTTGGCATTATATATCTTCACGACGAAGCACGAAGCGCTGGCCTCTCTCTCTCTCTCCCTCCCACAAATCCAAGGTAAGCCCAGCCAGAGTACTCCATCTCCAAATCCTCCGTCGCCAACAGCGACCCCAAGAACAGTACTGAAGGTAAACAAGAACTCTGTAACCTCTTTTTAATATAGTTTCAACAGGTAAAGTAGAATCTTTCTCATTGTACTTATTAATGTTTCAAAATACTCATCGTAAAGTATTTCAAATGAGAAGATTTTAAGAATATAAATGCTTTGTTTGAAGTAAAAGAAGTACGTAGAGAGTAAAATTTTGAGTGTCATCTATTATAATTTTTGCTTATTAATCTTTCTCATTGTACTTATATATTAAATGTTGATTTCATTATAAGTATATGCTCTATCAGCTTAGACTTAAAAAAGAATTTCATAATTAATTTAATATTACACATTAACAAACTTCTTAATTATTATCAAACATGCTTCTAATCAGTATTTCTGAAGAATAATAAAAGGTTGATTTCTATGCTTTTTGATTATATATGAATCATATGTACATATACAAATATTACATTAATATTCATAAAGCATTTAATTATATCTTTTATGTTTCTAATATTTCTCAAAATCAAATTGGATTTATGCCGGATAGATAAGCTATACATTTATTAAGAGATTTGATGGAGAAGTATAAAGAGAATAAGGAGGATTTACATATAATATATGTGAATGCCAAAGTTGAACAAATATTAAAATAGAGGAGAGAAAATTTTCATCAAAGTTGTACGAGAATTGTTTTAAGGCAACAAAGTATGATCTAGAAAGTGCTTGCATAGATCCATAAAATATATAGAACGAAGAGAATTATAAAAGAACCTTGATTATAATATGTCAAAGCAAGTTATAATAGTACTATATATTCTTTATTCAATTGATCAATCATATGCTGATAAAGTGTACATATATATAGACAATAAAATAGAGTAATAAAGAAAAATATAATGAATAAGTATTCTTAATAATTCTGATATATTTTGTAATAAATTTTTACTAACATTTATATGTCAATGAATCATTCAAATATCATTAAAAAAAAATTCACTAGCAAAAAAAAAAAAAAAATTATTTTATTTAACCATGAATGCATGGATAATAGGCAGTGCATTAAATCCTATTTAGATATAATGAAATCTTTTAAGGTGCATGCATGTCACATGACTCCATTCAATGGATTTATCAAAGGACTTTGGCTCAAGCAATAAACTTCTTAATTTCTAGCCTAAAGGCCTTAATTCTCAAACACCAAACTTTTACGATTTTTTCTATATTTTGCATGGACTTAATATATGTATTTGATCATATGAGCTCACCTTATAATCTATAACTGATCTTGTGCCTCTCTTATATGTGCATTGTATTTGATCCACCTAATGAAATTTTACATAGTATTTTTTTTTTTTCCTTTATTAAAAATAGTCTATATGAATGTAGAAATTTTCTATCATATATTAACCGCTGCTAAAAAATTTTCCATTAATATACAAATATAATGGATTTTCAACAATTAAAAAATCATTACAATTAATTTAATAGCATTTTAAAAAGTTGTAGTAGTTGAAAAAAAGTGTTGCTAAAATCTTATTTAGTAATAATGTCAGTTAAGATGGATGTATCATATATGATATAATAATATAGATATTTACTTAAAGAAAATATTCTATTTCTTACTAAATTTGTTATTTGAAGATTGAGTGTAATTAAAGTTTGCATGTTTAATAATTGTGATATGCCAATAGGAAATGGGGGAGGGTTAAACAGATGAAAAGTTACATTTGCAAAAAAAATATACTTAAATTATTACAATTTTTTTTTCTTAAATGCAACTAAGAACTCTAACTTTCTTTCTTAAATGCAATTGACAACTTTAACATTAAAGTGAAATTAAAAAACGAAATGCATTAAATACAATTATGAGTATTTGGAAGAATATAACACTTCTCTCTTAATCTTCAGTTAGATCATCTTCATGCTAAGCAGCAAAACATTTTAGATCTTATTATGGATAATCCATTGGATGGTGCTCTTAGCTTTTCCCTCAAAAACATTAACTTAAAAATCTCTGATGTCTCTACTAATCATGCTAGCTGGATTATTCAAAGAGCAAAGCTCAAATGGCTGCAACATGGTGAAGATGACCTCAAATTTCTTTACGGGAAAATCAGGAGCCGTATGGGCAGCTCTAAATCTTTGGTGAATTTATTTACCTCTAATCCGAATATTACCAAAGAGGAAGTGATTAAATCCATAACAAACCACTTTCAGGATTTGTTTAATCCTCCTCCTCCTCCTGGCAGAGATTTGGATTACTTCCCCATTGGAGACCCGATTCCTGATTATTACTCTAACCTGCTTGTTTCTCCGATCTTGGATGATGAGATTAAAGCAGCTGTTTTCAAAGGCTCCTCTAATTCTTCACCCAGGCCAGATGGTTTCAATTATCACTTTTACAAAACGGCTTGGCACATTATTGGTCCCCTTGTATGCAAAGCCATTAGATTCTTCTTTATTAAAGGGTATCTTCCTAGTGGTATTAAAGCTACTGCACTTGCTATAATACCAAAACATCGTAATGCTGCCTCTATTTCTGATTATAGGCCCATCTCTCTTTGCAACACCCTTTATAAAATTATAACCAAGATAATTGCTGGTAGAATGAAACCTATAATGCCCCTTATTGTCAAAGAAACTCAAGCTGGATTTGTGAAGGCAAGAATTTCGACTGATAGTATTCTTTTAGCCAATGATATTCTCTCTTTGGTCAATAAGGGTGGGGCTGGCAACATTTTTTGTGCTAAATTAGATATCAAAAAAGCATTTGACACTGTTTCTAGAGAATTTCTATTGGCACGTATGCAACATAAAGGATTTCCTAAGTCTTTTATTAGCTGGATTAAGGCGTGTACCACTAAAGTTAACTTCTCTGTTATCATTGATGGTGCACTGGAAGGGTACTTCTCCTCTTCAGTCGGTCTTAGGCAAGGGTGTCCCCTTAGCCCTTACCTTTTTTTTTTTTTAAATATAACACTTGATAAATTAAAGTAAGTGGTTTTGAATATAAACGGCATGCAAAATTTATGCATAAAATTAATTAATATAAATAATATAATTTATCACAATAAAAATATATAAATAAAATGAATGGTTGGGATTTATCTTGCATAAATAAAATGAAAGATCAGGATTGTATTTGGAAGGAAACTCAAGCGACTTATTTCTAATTTTGATGTGATCATCTACGACCCCAATTTAATTATGCAATAACTCAAACTAAGTTACCTAAAACTCTCATACACGACATTATCATTTGATTTTCAAGCAATATTTTTATCAATAGATATTGATTTATATTCAATCACTACCAAAAAATAGGGTTTTCGCAGCATAAATTTTAACTTTTCCTGGCGGTTATAACCGCCACTAAATTATTTGCAGCGGTCATTAAACCGCTGCAGAACCGCCGTTTTTGCCTTCCGCTGCAATGGCCTTAAAACCGCTGTGCGAAACCGCTGCGAAAGAGCGCGTTTTTTGGTAGTGAATAAAATTGTTTTTAGTAGATGATTTAATTACTAAAGAATGTGATGTCATAAATTTTAATAACCAAGCATTTTTTTGGTATTTTAAAATGTTTTTTTATTTAATTTTTGTTTATTATATGCAAATCAAATTGAATCTAATTTTTTAGTATTTTTTTTGTTTAAAGCGGGAAATCTACCAAACACAACACTAACTCGTTGTTTTTGTTTAGCAATAAATGCTAACCTTATATTATTTTCATTCATACTCTTAAATTTTATTAATTAAGGAAATTTATTATTGTGGATATTTTTTAATGTATATACTTATGAAGTTTTTTTCATGTATAATACAGAGCTTCATACAATCAAATTTCAAATTGCTGAAGTCCCCTATGGTGTGAAGAAGTTAGCCAACATCAACACTTTCTAAATCACCCAATGACATCATCTTCCTCTCCTCCATCCAATGACAAACTCAACCAATACTACTTGATCTTCGGCTTCACACTTATCTTCATTGTACTTCTCATCATTAGCGCTGTCGCAATGAATTGTTGCACTTGGTTTCAGCGCCAATTTATCTTAATGCGTCGCTTGCTCATCCGTAAGCATAATGGCTTGGAAATGCAACGTTGGATTCCAACATTCAAATACCACAAGAAGGAAGCAAGGGTCGGGGAGGAGGAAGAGGAAGCTGCACCAGAGTGTGTGATATGTCTATATACATTTGATGAAGAAGAGGAGGTTAGGCAATTGCCATCGTGCCGACACCTATTTCATGCAGCTTGTATTGACTTGTGGCTCAACACGCATAACAATTGTCCGATTTGTCGTGGCATTATTGTATTGCATTCTATGAATATGTCAACTTAGTTTTGCTCTATTAAGATAATTAATTTCATTATACTAGAGGAGGATTGTGGCAGCAATGTCTAAATATGTTGGAGAATCTATATGTGTGCACTTGTATTTATGATTCCCTAAATTACATGAATGACCTTCAAGATGTTAGCGATGTAAAAATTTTATATATTTTTTTTTGTGGAAAATGATAAAGCACATTTAAAATTGTAGTTAAAAAATAATATTTAAAAACACAATATAAAATTATGATTTGTACCCCAATGAAATATAATTATATATTTTATTATTGATGTATCATCCAAAAATTATCTTGATCAGACACAAATCTCGAGGTTAAATCAAGTTGAAAACTTCCGAAATTAAAGTTGGGATCATCTGAACTCCGATTTCAGCAAACTTATAGTCGAACTGAATGAGTCGAGAATACGAACCCAACGACATCAAATTCGACTCAATCCAAGCCCAAATGAGTGCAAATCAAGGACTCAAAGCACTTTTGGAAGGTTCAGACCATAATTTGGATTACCAAATAGTTTTCAAATGTGACATTCTTATATATAGTCGAATCGAGCAACTCGATGAGACAAATCCAACGAGCCAAAGATCATTGAATTCCGATATCACTAAGACATCCAAATGCCCAACAAAAGGTCAATTATCAAGGAAATCAACATTGACCGTCCATACAAATTACTCCCAAAATATCCTTGATCCTTTTACTATTTACGTGCCATGTCACTCTAAATTTTAAGAAATATGTAAATTTGAATTAATTCGTTAGTTACAAACTTCAATAAATAGTACTATAATATAAAAGGAGATAATATCAACTGAAATAAAGTTCTTGAATTTTCTTAAAACAAATGGCTAAAATAATTCAACCAACGTGCTGATCTCCTATTCACATCAAGCTGGATAGGATTTTAATCAACAATGCTTGGATGGATGCTTTTCTTGATCTTTTTGTTCTATTCAAAGTCCCATGTGCTCGGATCATTGCCCTCTTTTATTGCAAGATGGCATTAAGCTTAATTCTCACCATAGATTTCTCTTCAAAAACTATTGGACCAAGCTTGATAAGTACTGGTACATACTTTTGGAGGCTTTTTCTAAGCCTATTTATGGTAACCCCCTCTCATTTTTATGCCATACTCTCAAAAAGGTGAAACAAGGCATTAAACAAGAATCTTGGGCTAGCTCTTCCAAGATTAATCCTTACCTAGATGAACTTACTAAGCACCAATCTGTTTTACTGGGCATGATTCAGGGAAATCCCTCTGATCTTACTCTTAACTTTGCACTCAAAGAGGTCAATCTTAAAGTATCTCAACTCTCGAACATTATGGCTTCTTGGGCTATTCAAAGAGAAAAAGTTAATTGGCTAAGACATGGCGAGGATGATCTCAATTTTTTGTATGCCAAAATTAAGAGTAGGCAAAGCAATTTTAGAGCTGCTGTTAACCTCTTCGATTCTAATCAGACCTATGGCAGAGATGATGTTATTAAGGAGATCATTCAACATTATCAAACTTTGTTCAATCCTCCTCCCCCAACTTCTCTGGATATCAACAAATTTCTGATTTGGAATTCTGTCCCGGAAGCTTTCTTTGAGTTCCTTACTCAACCTGTTTCTGATATAGAAATTCGCAAGGCTGTTTTTAAAGCGAAATCAAATTCTACCCCTAGGCCGGATGGGTTCAACTCTCATTTCTATAAACGGGATGGCATATTGTGGGTCCACTAGTTTGTACGCTGTTAAATTCTTTTTTTCTAAAGGGTATCTCCCACCTGGTATTAAGGCTACTGCCCTGGCTCTTATCCCCAAGCATAACAAGGCTGAGCACCTCACTGATTTCCGGCCTATTGCATTATGCAACTCTCTTTATAAAATTATTGCAAAGGTGTTATCAAATAGAATTATGCACATTCTGCCTTTAATTGTTAAACAAAACCAATCTGGTTTTGTTAAATCTAGGGTTTCTACTGATAATATCCTTCTTGCCAACGAGGTAATTGCTCTTGCTAAGAGACAGGGAGGCAACAAGTTTTTTTGTGCAAAGCTGGATATTCGTAAAGCTTTTGATATGGTATCTAGGGAATTTTTTATTGCAAGAATGTTACAGAAAGGATTTCCTCCACTTTTTGTTAGCTGGATCAAATCATGTATTTTTGATGTTAATTTTTTTGTGGTTATAAATGGTGCCCTGGAGGGGTATTTTTCTTCTTCGACAGGCTTAAGGCAAGGTTGTCCGTTAAGCCCTTTCTTGTTTTGCCTGGTGATGGTTTTCCACTTTGCTGGATGAGGGAGGCTTCAAAGCGATTTGCTTTGAGGGATTTTCTCTTTCCCATCTTCTGTATGCTGATGATGTTATTATATTTGGGGAAGCCAATTTAGAGAACTGCAAAGCCCTATCCAATACTCTAAATATTTTTGCTAACTCCTCTGGTCTACATGTGAATCTGGAAAAAAGTTTTGTTATGTTTCCCAAACATGTGCCTAATCAATTGGATCTTTGTCAAGCTTTATTAATACACAACATCAGTAAAAAAATTCTCTATTTAGGCATCCCTTTATCCTTCAATAGGCTAAGACTTGCGGATTTTATGCCTCTGACTGACAACATTACAAAAAATCTCTCGGGGTGGAAAGCTAACCTGCTCTCTTTTGCGGGGAGGACTCAATTCCTAAAATTTACCATCCTAAACTCTATTGCCTAGCTACTGGATCCGGGGTGCTATCCTACCTA
The DNA here is from genome assembly GCF_001605985.2 of Dendrobium catenatum. Lineage (NCBI taxonomy): Eukaryota > Viridiplantae > Streptophyta > Magnoliopsida > Asparagales > Orchidaceae > Dendrobium > Dendrobium catenatum. Next base: position 11,353,366 of record NW_021318618.1, on the reverse strand, counting down.
GGGCTGTCTACAAATTTTTTAAAAAAGTTTGCTCCAAATTTCTTTTCTTTGGAGACCCAGGGATCTCCAAGAAAATTCATATGGTTTCTTGGGAGAAGGTGTGCAGGCCGAAGCAATTTGGGGGGTTGGGTATTCCTTCCCTGGCTGGGATGCAGTTTGCTTTCACTGTTCAGTTATCTTGAGAATGTACAATATGGAATCGCCTTTTTCCTCCTGGCTCCGTTCTAGGTATCTATCTCCTTGGTGTCCTCCTCCTCCCACTGCTTCAAAATTCTGGAAATTGGTTTGTGTTACGGCTGTTACTACCAGGAGTAAATTTTGTTTTTGTGTTACTAGTAACTCACCAATTTCTATTTACTGGGATCACTGGTGTTATAACGGTAGACTGGAAGATTTCTCAAATGGATTATATGTCCTACAAGCTACCTCGCCTAAGTCCCTCTTAAGATATTTCATCTCTAATGATCAATGGGATTTGCCGGCTGTTATCCCTCCTCTTGTTAGGGATGGTATTCAGGGTATTCCCATTCTTACTGCTACCAACAATTGTTTGTCTTGGGGAAACAATCCGAGCAGTAAATTTTCTGATTATATGTTTGAGTTTTATTCCAATCTTCCTAGGCGCTCTTGGTCCGACCAAGTCTGGCATCAACCTCATGCTTTAAGGTATTCCAGCTTCACTTGGCTTGCATTAGTTAATGGATTGAAAACAGCGGACGCCTTGCTCAAAAGAAACATCATAATTCCTAATACTTGCAGTCTATGCCATGTATTTCCTGAAACTATTTTTCACCTATTTTTTGAATGTTCGTACTCTTATGATATCATTACTACGGTTATCCCTCCGGCTAAGAAACTGCTTCTTAGACCTAACATTCTACAGCTTTTAGAATGGATAGATGGGGATCCTTCTTTATCACAGCAAGTGAAGAAAATGTATTTTCTTTTTATTTGCTGTTGTGTTTACTATATATGGAAAGAAAGGAATAGTAGGAGGTATGGGAATTTGCTATCCAGCAGCACAACCAATGCTTTTATTATTAGAAGAGCTGTTTTTGGGAAGATTCTGAAATGAAAAAACTCGTTGGAATTGCTGGGAATTGTATAAGGTGGAGGCTCTGTTCTGTTTTGCTATTATCTGGCTGCTCAACGTCCCTTCGGATTATGGTGCTTTGCCCTGCCTGGACGATGATGAAGCTCCCCTTATCCTTCCCTTGGACGGTCATTGGGCAACCAGGGATAGGTCTTTCAAATTTTTTGCAATTTTCTGAGTCCAGGCTATTGGGTTCGGGAGCTCTTTCCTCTCTGTTTTGCTGCAGGTGCAGGCTTCCAAACTATTATTTCTGACGCACGGCTCTCCTCGCTTTGCATTTTGCTGGGGATTCTTCATTCGGGAACTACTACTATGCTGCTTGATACTCTGCACACCGTCACTGCCATACGAGATATGCTGGTTACTCTGATGCCTTTGTCCAGTTTTTGGGTTATATCTGCTATTTAACACATTTGGTGCTTCTTTTTGATTTTTGATAGTTTTTGGGAGGTATAGTTGGGATTTTTTCTTATTTTCTACCTCATAAGTTTTTGTTCTTTGCTTATGATGAATAGTTTTACTTGTATTTTCTTTACTTGTAACTTTTCTTCATCACGGTAATATATGGGCTTATGCCCCAAATTTTTCAAAAAAAAAAAAAAAAAATTTGATAAATCAATACAAAGTCAAATTTACCGCAATTTTATTTTTTATTGGCATTTTTATTGTCAGCGAGGGCTCGCGGCGCCAACAGGCTTTCTGGTCTTCACAAAGTTCTTACAGAGCTGAAGTGAACCGGGCTGGAGGCGGAGCTGACGCTGTTACTTTCCAAAATCAGGCGGTGAGAAAACAACTCCATTTTCTCAAGTTAGGGTTTTGCCGCTCTTCGGTAACCAAAGTTTTTTTCTTTTGGTCTTTAGCTCCTTAGCCAGTTTTTTGCAGCTTTGAGTTGTCGGGATTGTTTCATTTTTCGAGTTCGTTGCTACCAAGTAGGGCGGAATGTATGGGGGCGGTGAGTCTTGCTTTCTTTTTAGTTGATGCTTTGTGGTAACCTAATTGCGACTTCAACTTTTCTTACTTTTATTGAACTCCGTTTGTGTAGACGAAGTATCGGCGATAGTAATTGATTTAGGTTCTCATACCTGCAAAGCTGGTTATGCCGGTGAAGATGCTCCCAAGGCAGTATTTCCCTCTGTAAGTGTGCTCAAAATTTCAGCACTCAGGATGCATTTGTAATTTTCCAGCATGCCCTCTCGTTATTTATTTTGAAGTCTCAACATTTTACTCGGTACAGTCCTTGATTTTAAGTTTCTCTGGACATTTATGTTGGATGTGTTTGCAAATTGTGAAACCTGGTAGTTTTTGGATAATTCAACATTGGTTATAACGATGTAACATCATGATCTTATTAGAAAGAATTTCAGATGCATGACTTCTCGTCTGCTTGAATATTAGGCTAGTTTCTGAGAGTTGTATTGGCGCTACTAATTTTTTTCACAACTTCTACTTCGTTATTTGCATAACACTTGAAATATTTTGTTTAGGTTGTTGGATCAATTGAGCAACAAGAAGTGGTAAATGGTACCAAGTTTGAGAAAGAAAGTGAATCCATGTCTGATCTGAAAGCTGGACTGAAGGGATTAGATTCAGAGAAAGCTAAAACAAAAAGAAAATTGTATGTTGGTTCTCAGGCTTTAGGTTTCAGAAGAGACCATATGGAGGTGAGGGTTCAATACATTTTAATTTTATTTGTGTAATCTCAAAATAAGAGTGGCTTTAGTTGAGGTAGTCAATATTGTTGATTCTTTATATTGCTTTTCGAATTAGGTGATATCACCCTTCCAAGAAGGAGTTGTTGCTGATTGGGATATTGTTGATAACATTTGGGCTCATGCCTTCAAGTGAGTCTGTTATTATCTAAGACACGATTATTCTGGTATTGCAAATCCTAATTTATATTCCATATATACATTAATGGAGTTAATGATAGAGCATATGCTATTCTATTTGATTCTTTCAGTTTCTTTTGCCAGAATAAATATACGTCCATCAAATTCAACTACCATAACATATTTTAGGAATCTTATTTGAAATGGGAAAAAAGTTGTTTTTTCCTTAAAATTCATCAATTAAGTAGTTATATTGTGTTTTGTTCATCATTGAACTTCTTAGGTGTGCATTACTAAAGATTAAAAAATAAAAAAAAAACAACAACAACAAATCAAGCCTTTATCCTGCTACGTGGGGTCGGCTACATGAATCCTTTTTCTCCATTGTGTCCAGTTAAGAGTCATTCTCATTTAGATGTAATAAAGAGAGGTCAATTCTAATATTTTCTAACCAAGTCTTTTTAGGTCTACCTCTATCTTTCTTAACATAGGTTAAATCTAATACATCCACTCATCTAACCGGGTCATCGGAAGGCCGCCATTTTATGTGACCAAACCATCTAAGACGACTCTCTATAATCTTATCTGCCATTGGAGCTACTCCAACCTTTTCATGTATATGCTCATTTCATATTCTGTCTCTAAGAGTAAAGCCACTCATCCACCTGAGCATCTTGCCATTAAAAAATAATATGTATTAAAAAAAATCTCACCAAAGACAAGATTTTGCTCTCTCTGCTGGCGTTGATAGTTTTATTTGATGCAATTTTGATTTATTTGTTTATTTCCTCTTTTGGAGAGCATTTTATTGATGATCTTCATTGTTTAGTCTTTAAAATCAACTTTACCACACTCTTTGTAGCATATGATAAGGCCTCTTGACAGCTTTCCATGTACATGCAACAAAGAGGATGTTTTCTTCATTCATAATTCTTTTGCAGAAAGAAGGTGTCATCAGAAAAGAAATGTTTTATTATTTTACATTCGATTAAAAGTAATGGAATTATGGAAAGCTACAAACTTGCCACAGCGAGCATTTCACAACATAAGGATTTTCTTGTTTTCATATGAATACTCGGGGAATTTGATGAATGGTTCTTCCAATTGATGGAAACATAGATGAAAAAGTAATTAAACATCCATTATATATCCATCATATGGAGCGTCAACTGTCACTTGATAAAATTTTCAATTGCAGCCATTAACATATTGTTCTTTGATTCATGCAATCAGTGGATCTGGTAAGCATCTTCTTTGGCATTGTGAGAAGACTCAAACAATACGAAGCATTATTGCTTAGAAGAGTCCTATTTCGAGAATAAAAAACCTGTAGATATAGATTTGATTGATTTATCTTGGTTTTAGTTTAGCAAAACCTTAAACATTTTGAAGTCTAGGCACATGTTATTGTCATTTGCGTCATCTTAAAGGTTGTTAAATATTTACCACTTATCTAATTCTCACTAACTTACATTGAACTATTAAAATAAACTATGTGCTAAAAATTGCTCATTTAAATTAGAATTCTATAGATGGCATTGATGATGCTAATAAATGGTTGATTGAAAAACTGTATGCTGAGGTTATTGAAGATGTTGAGTTTGCATTTGTTTTAGAAGATCTCACTTAGGGGGATGGTGCTAAGGTTAGTGTTACTTATGAAATGAGAGATGATATTTGAAATTCTTCCAAGTAAAAGGAAAACAAAAATAAAAGGTTTACCTACTTTGCATACCTCTAGTACAGTATTTGATGGAGAAGTTGAGGTTGAGATTATCTTGTTGGGGATAACGCAATTCCTTTTTTTATGATGATGGTAATGATGAAGATGATGATTAGGATTGAGGGCTAAACCTCTAATTTTCTTCTACATCTTTGCAAATTTGACAATGACAATGGGGTTGCCGGATGACGATTTTATGGTTCTAAAATTGACATTTACAATTACTCGCGGTCACTTGCAACAGAAGCTCCTGTACCTTTCTTCTAGACTCATACAAAGAAAAAAAGAATAAATGTTTGTTGCATTTATGCTTGCAGGTTCGAGGAAAAATTATTGAAAATTGTTGTTCATTTAACATATTATTGAAAATTAGCTCGACAACGACTCTTTCTAACTATATTTTTATTGTTCAATTTTTGGTTCTTGAAGCTCTTATTCTTTGTGTATGGAATTTGTTATATTTCTTAATTTCTTATGGGAAACACGCTTGATAATCTGTATTTCAGGGACAGGTTACTAATTGATCCCATGGAGCATCCCATGCTACTTGCAGAGCCAACTTCAAATGCTCCACAGCAGAGAGAGAGGTCGTCTTTCTCCTCTGGCATTACTTTATGTTTACTTTATGTAGTATGGTGACTTGATGGTTCATGAATGGATTATTGTTTCTATTCTGAATCAGAATCTAATCCGTACTTATGTTTGACTTTACTGCCTATAATTTTAGGGGCTGTTTGTTGTGCTGTATTTTGAATGCCATATAAGTAAATGCATTCAATTTTGTTTTATTCACTATATTGTTTTTGTTACGAAAATGAACCATGAAGTAAAGTAAATTTGCTTCATTTACTTGAAACCAAGCATAAAAAAGCTAACTTTGGATGCAATTGTTTTACTTAATTTCAATTTTTCATTCAATTAAACAGCCCTTCAGCTTCATGAATATAATTGTTTCTATTCTACCATGCCTCATGTAGGGGTCCAAGTCATGCAATATTTTGAAAGAAAGATGATCCCTAAAAATTTTATATCTAGAATATATCTAAAGATGTTTCAGGAAGCTTGAAGGTCATAGTGACTTTTTGATATCGCTTTTTGGTATTAGTCATTTTTCAGATAAGGTGCTAATGTAAAGGCATCATAATGAATATTATGCCAATCAAATATTTTTTTTTTGTTAATTATTGATCGAAGACAAAATGTTAATGCTATCTATAGTAGACTCAAAAACCCTACTGATATTGCAAAATATTAATAAAATTTCATTCATCAAATAACACTAAGTTGGAGAACTCGAACTAATTGTAAATATTTAATATTTTTTACGTCTAGCAAGAAAAGAATATGCAACTGCATACACTAATGCATGGATAAAGTTGTGTACAACAATCTCTCTTCAGATCTTGCAGTAGCAATAGCTTTATGATAAATAACATAATTAGAATGCTATTGTGAACTAAAATAAAATTAGGATGACACGTTGCAAGCTGCACAATGTAGAATGTTGATAAAAACATGCGAGTGCATGGAGTGCCAAAAGGAAAAAAAGCTGTTTGAGAAATTACTCTTTCTAGTCATGATTAAAGCCAAAGGGGAATGGTTGAATTTGGTGAGAAATTGTTGTGGCTAGAAAAAAAAAAAAAAAAAAATGCAACACCACAACAACAACATCAAGCCTTTATCCCACTACGTGGGGTCGGCTACATGAATCCTTTTTCTCCATTTTGTCCGGTTAAGAGTCAAATTCTCATTTATATATGATAAATAAATGTCATTTCTAATATTTTCTAACCAAGTATTTTTAAGTCTACCTCTGCCTTTCTTAGCATAGGTTAAATTTAATACATCTACTCTCTTAACCGAATCATCAAAAGGAAGCCATTTTATGTGACCAAATTATCTAAGGCGACTCTCTCTAATCTTATCTGCCACTGGAGCTACTCCAACCTTTTCACGTATATGCTCATTTCATATCCTGTATCTAAGAGTAAAGCCACTCATCCACCCGAGCATCCTCATCTTTGCAACACTTAGCTTAATATTATGCTTCTTATTTAATGGTCAACATTCTGCGCAATAAAGCATTGCAGGTCTAACCACCATGTTATTCATCTCATTTGAATTGTTTTGAGATTTATAGTTTGCATTAGGTTTAATATTTGACGAAATAGAAAATTAGGAGATCCATTACTATCGTAGCACTAAAATTAAATAATAATGAGCAATGTGAGATAAATAATGACCTACGGAAGAAAAAAAAATTAAAATTCTCTCATAAATGGCAATCTCATTTAAACTAATGAAAATACTAAGTTTTATTGTGTAGTCATTCATATTGGTAGCGGTTCTGATTTCCATTAACGGACTAAATACTTCAAAGTTGATTGCAAATTCATAAGAGATGTTCTGCTTTTTGAGAAGATAATAACTATTTATGTTTCTAATTCAAAATAAGTGGCATATATATCTTTGCCAAAGCCTTAGGACTTCAACACTTCTCTCATTTATTTAATAAGTTGGAGCCAACGAACATATATCCTTCACCTTGAAGGAGAGTGTTGGCATATGACACGTATTAGAAAAATAATATGAGGGAGAGTATCTATTTGAAGAAAAAAAAATGCATTTATTCCCTCATGATTATAATCATTCTCATTTTTATTTATTTTTCATTTGTATTCATCTTATATAAATAGGCATCTCTACTTACTGAATAAGATGCACCATAATTTTTTGTCTAAACAACAACAATATTATGATAGGATTGCTAGAATAAGTTGCTTTATTTGGTGTCAGTCTTCTGAAAGAAGTTGAATTGTCGCAGATTTTCAGCTTTCCTGAATAGATGGATTGCAACAATTTTCAATATGGTAGAGTTTACTTTTCCCCATGCTGTTGCATCTTGATGAATATAATTTGATCTCTAATTCCATGCATGTTGTATTCTCTAAGCATAGAGTTGCTTCAGTAAGTTTGTTATATCCTTAATTTTTCCCTTCAAGTATCTGATTTGTAGAAAATATTGTTCTTTTCTATTTCAGGATGGCAGAGATCTTGTTTGAGAATTACAAAGTTCCTGCGTTGTTTGTTGCAAAAAATGCTGTATGATATTTGCCCGTCTTTTATTGATGCGATTATAAGTTTTGGTTTGAATTTCATTTATGGTTTGGGGTTTATATTCCAGCTTATTCATTATTTTCTTTGACAGGTTCTTACATCCTTTGCTTCTGGCAGAGCTACTTCTCTTGTTGTTGATAGGTGAAATCTCATGCTTTTTATTATTTTGGATTAGCTGAGCTTCTTCTTAGAACTATATTTATTTCTCATTTTATGAGCCTTTGAAATAGAGTGAATGTTTGCTTTTGTTCATTAGAACTGCAGCGTTTTTTTTTTCTTTGCCCAGAGCACCTTTTGTACTATAATTGTGTTTCTCATGATGGAATGTAGTTATATTACGTTTACCTATTGAACTGTTTGTTTTAAAAATATTATGCTTATTGATTGAACACAAATTTTGAGCTTGATTATTATTTTTATATATAAGTGTTTTGTATAAATTCAAAATTGGAATGCTTGTATGTTTGAATTTTTTTTTACTAAAGTTTCCATGAAAGTTAATGCTGTTATTTATTATTATTTTGCCTATTCCCTCTTTTATCTTCTTTTGACTTGGAGCAAATGTAAACTGCTCAATTGGTGGAACCATCACTAATAAACTCCTCCCCCTAACAGTGGTGGTGGATCGACTACTGTAGCTCCTGTACAGGATGGTTATGTCCTTCAGAAGGTACTTTTTACTGAATGGTTGTTCGATATCTTTTGCTCTCGTGTTTTCCTTGATATGTTGAGGGTTTATGTATTTTGTTTAGCTTATTTTAAAATTATTTCAATTGGATCAATGGCAGAAGCTTCTTCCTTACTGTTACATTTGGTACTATAGTTTCCAATTCTTGACCTTCAGCTTTTTCTCATACAAGAGCTGATATTTGTGACTTTAGGGCGTTGCAACTTCTCCGATTGGAGGTGAATTCCTAACTGAATGCATGATGAAAAGCTTGGAGAGCAAAGGCATTATTGTAAGTCAAGTTTGGTTTAATTAGGAAACTGTTATATTACATTTTGTTCCTTCTTTATCTAGAATAGGATTGGAGCGCCTATGATTTTCCTCATAGATGTTTATCTATTTTCCAGTTCAAGCCCAGATACTCTTTCAAAAGAAAGGAAGCACGCCCCGGAGATTTTCAGGTAAACTTGCGATAACCCATCTAAACTAATTTTCAGATTTTCTATACAGTAATCTGTGTTTTAGTTTGCTTCATTTATCACAATTTTACTCATGCTTTCTTCTTCTGATCCTCTATTTTCTTACCATGGTGGGTCCCTTTCATGTGATGGCCGCAAGCCCACTTTTTACAATCAAAAGTGTGTTACAGTGTTAGTCAAAACTTGGACTGTTATCCTGGAATTATTGTATTTTTGGATCGAACTTGATAGTTGATTTGTTCAATATTTCTTTAGTTTATAAAATATGAGGGCGAACAAGCCATGGCTGAAGCATGCCTGAAGGCTACTGATGAACTTTTGTATCTATGTTGTTAAAGTGAAATTATTATATTTGTGGATCGAGCTTGATAGTTGATTTGCTCAATATTGCTTTAGTTTATTTGAGGACCAACAAGCCATGGCTGAAACATGCCCGAAGGCTACTGATGAGCTTTTGTACCTATATTGTTAAAGTTAGAAATACTTTGCTTTGAAATTTTATTCATCATCTCTGAAGGCTCCTTTTATTCTCGTATATATTAACTTACTACACAACTTCACGGACAAACTGATTTATATTTGTTGTTTCATTGTTTGCAGTATATGTTTGTTGTTTATTACTAAATCTGAAGCTCTGTTTGATTTTCTTACTGATTTTGATAATATTGGAGAATCAGTTAATCTGCATATTCTGTTGAGTATTTTTGCAAGCTCTTCCATCTGTAAACCAATTTTCGTTCTTAATTCAGTCATTAATAGATATTTTCGTGACTAGAATTTATCTAAAATTAAGCTTGAGATATTGGGTTGAACTAGATAGATTTTTCTTCCATAAAAATGTTGGAAAAGAATCTGTTTTTCCTCTCCCTCGAAATGTTCCAAAGTGTAGGGAGTAATAAAATATACGGTTGTCTTTTTAGCAATTTCCTTGTTGCATGCATCCAAGAAGAAAAAAATGAATCAAGCGGATGCAGCATTATAATTTTTTAACAATAAGAGAAGTCTCCTCCAAATATTAGTAGTAGAGCTACATTTGAAGAAAAGATAAATAAATGATTGACTTTGAGCAGTTTGACTCAAATTCTTAACGAACTCCATCACAACATTTAGCTTTGTACTTTCCATGTCGATAACTGTTCAACAGACAGAATTCATCTCATATTATGTAAAAGTCATCACATGATGCATTTGAATTCAGTAGATACTTTATTCCATCTTTTTCCTTGGAATATTCTACTCTAACGCTCCAAATCTTCCTTTACTTTTCTATTCTTTCCACTGCTAACAAGCATTATCTACCTCCCTAGTATGTTCTTTATCTTAGTAAAAGAGGAATGGGAGTTTACACTCCGCTTCTGTCGTATGTTGGACTAAGTAGGGGACTTCTGTTCCCTGCTCCATCTTCCTCCATCTTCTTATTTGAGATTACTATGTGATCCATTCAAAAGTTGAACCTACTTGTTCCTTCGTTGAGAGAAAGATTGGGTGGTTCCTTCGTGTAAAACATGACAATGCATTGACACACACATATTCACAAATGCACTCACGCGCACATGCACTTGCATGTCTATTTGAATGAATGCAGATCCCAAGAAGTCTGTAGAGCGTAAAATTTTATTAGTTTTGGATTTTATATGCTAAAAAAACCTGTTGTGCTAAGTTCTATTTATTAACAATCCAACTGTTCATGCTTTGTTTTGGTCTGTAGACAATAGATCTTGATTTTCCAAATACCACAGAACGCTACAAGCTTTACTCTCAGGTATAGATCAGTCTCTCATCTTCTGTTTATTTTTCCTTTCCAATGCATCCAAGGTTATTGAGTTTGCTTAACTTTACTGAAAGTTTTTTAATGGCAGAGACTGATTGCTAGTGACATAAAGGAATGTGTATGCAGGGCTCCGGATACTCCTTATGATGGTATTTCAGTATCTCATTTCTCAATTGCATTGTCTCATAAGAAATTCGCTTAGTGCAAAGCCTAGAAGTCTGTTGATACTTCAAGATTTTTTTTTATTTTCTTTCTTTGCTTGATAGTTTATCAAAATGTTGGACTACATCCAATCATGCTTCCTTTTATGAGTAGAAATTGTTTTCCTCCTATACTTTTGCATATGTTGGCTTTATTAACAAGTGATATTTAAAAGAATATAGCTGTTTACCTTAAATTTTATTCTCTTCTTCCCACTTTTGCAAAATACCACATTATCTTCTTCTTTTGATATATTTCCTTCTATACACAAAAAGTCTAACAAAATTTCTTTAAAAAGAAATGATAGGTCTATAGTTATTAATCTGAAATAAAAATGTAAAAATTTTACCATTGGTTTGGAAAAAAATAGTAAAGAGAAAAGCCATAGTCTTCGATTCTCACCATGCTTGTACTCGTCTCAACCTTCTATAGCATACGCGAGTCACATGATCGTCGATTCGCTTAGTTTTGGATCTTGCTCGCATGGTCTCTCTCACTTTCTTGCTAATGCTTATCATCTCTTTCTCTGTCTCTCATTCTTGTTTGCCCTCTCTCTATCTCTTGCACTCTCCCTCTCCTTTCGCTCACACAAAGAAATATGCATTTATAAGTGTTTTACTAATAACTTCACTAATTTTTTATATCATATTTCTTTAATTTAAATATAATAATAATTATTATTATTATTATCATTCATCTATTTTAATTAATGTAATTTAATTGTCATTATTTCAATTTGAAAAGGATTTAATAAATAAAATATGGGTAATTACTAATATTATTTATTTTTAGTTATTTATTAATCCTTTTTGAGTTTTGATTATTAATTCTTTTTTATTGTGATTGATTTTTTTTTGTTGTGCTAGCTTGTGAGGAATAAGTCGATGGAAGACAGAATTAAGTGCTATAGTTTTATAATCATGCTATGAAATTTTAAGGCAATTGGTGGGTTTTTCTACTTTTTTTAAAATCCTTTTGGGATCTCAGAAGATAAAATTTTTGAGAGAAGAATTGAGGAAGAGAAGAAAAATGTATAATTTGGTTCTTCTATTTTATTTTCGCTTGAATGAATAGGAGTATCAATAAATGATCCGATTAGACAAGCTGAATCTAGCAAGAATAAAAAAACTTTTGGTAGAGGTTGACCCAATAATTGTTTGGGTCAGGTTCATGGAATATTGATCTGATTAATGTTCTGTGTTTGGTTTGGGTTGATTTGACCCGAAATTGACTTGATTATCATTGGAGTTTCAGTTAAATGAGTTGGGTTTAGGCTAAACGAGTCATGCTTGGGTTTTATTTGTTGTATTTGGGTTAAACGGGTCATGTAATCTATAATAATGCACAATCTAAATAATAAATGGAGTATGGGTTAGGTGGATTAGGTTCATGTACGTTTTGGGTAAAACATTTTGATCTGTAGGATAAGCATGTCAGTTTGTATCAAGAACATTTGGGTTGCAAATGAATGTGTAAGTGCTGGATGCATGGTCAGCGGTGCCAGCAAAAAATAATGTCTTTGTATATGGTGAATAGTTTCTCAGGGTTCTTTGGTATCTACTCCTTGAAGGTTCTTTAGTTCACTGTTTAGTTTGTGTGGAAATTTGATGTCCTCATCTTTATGATATTGAAAATATTTCTTTGCATGATATTAGCGTTTGGCAATATAATCTCAGCTAACCACATATTTTTGTGTATCCTGTTTAGCATTTTCTCTCTCTCTCTCTCTCTCTCTATATATATATATATATATATATATATATATATATATATTACTTTACCGAACTCATCATATTCTTTCTCTTTTTTTTCTTGGTGAAGTTTTTAAAAGGACCTTGATATTGTTTGTTGCAGAGAGTGCATATGCTAATATCCCTATGACGCCATATGAACTTCCAGATGGACAGTAAGTACATCTTTATGTCCTCTCGCTCGCTGTGTATTGTACAAACTCACAAATAAATAAATATTTGTATATATTATTATTATTATTATTATTATAGATCATCCAATTCCAACATTTTGTATGTACAATAAACTATACATTTTTTAATGTTTCGATTCTCAGTTTAATTTGTTGCCTTGCAGAATTATTGAAATTGGTGCAGATCGATTTAAGATTCCTGATATTCTGTTCAATCCATCATTAGTCCAGGTAATTATGACATGATCTAGTTAACTGATCATACTCATCAACTATCAATGTGCGATGTAATGGGAATGCTCCAAGGTTTGCCGTACTTACCTGTTAAGTTTAGCTAATGAATCAACTATCAATGTTCGATGTAATGGGAATGTGCTTAACTTGAACAATGTTCTAATTTTGGTGACAATTTTGGATAAATTCTAAATTAGAAAAGAAAAGTTCAGTTTCTTTGGATTTTTATGCCCTTAAATCCTCACCTGCATTCATGAATCTTTTCATTTAAGCCTTTATGTGGATGTGGTGGCAATCATTCATAGAAAATTTTCTATTTGATTTAGTTTTGATGTCATACTTAAGTATTAGTTTAATTTGATGTCCACCAGTCGGCGGTGGCCAACGGTGGTGGTCGATTGTCGCGGCCAGCGGTGGGTGGTGGCCGGCGGTTGGCGATGGTGGCTGGCAGTTGGTGGTTGTGGCTGTTAGTTGGCGATGGTAGCCGGCGATTGTGGTTGGCGGCGGTTAAACGAGCTTGCTTGTGGTATAAAGCGTTCTCGCTCAAAACTGAGCGAGTTTACTTTACCTCCAAAATGAACTACACTACATTTACTTTTACTTTACCAATTCCTTTTTCATCCAAAGTATTCCAACCACATACCAAATTTTCTAAAACATACCTTAAATCCTAAAGTATTCCAGCCAAACATACCCTAAACCTAATGCTTTTGAGTATGATTCACATCATACATTTGTAAGCCAGCAAGATTGTACACAGTTGTTCCTAGGACTTGTTGTGATACAGAACTTGGTTGATATTTCTTGTAAGGTGGCCAAACTCAACCAACCTTGGAGCATGCCAAATTTTTGTCAACAAAAAAATGAATCATAAAAAACTCTGTTGAATTTCTATTTATTGTTTTATTTATTGATTCTGTTCGAGAAATTTATCATTTGGTACCTCAGAAATGCAGTTTAATTCTATGGGTGATTTGTGTTTTAAACTAAACTTATAGAGGTGCTCTCTTTTATGACTACAATAGATTTGAATTGTAATATTTGAAATATGTTATTTGCATTACTTGAAATATGACATTCACGTTGGAAAGTGTACAATACTTGATTCGTTAGCTATACTTCACAGGTAAACAATTTGTCATTATATTTCTTTTCTGAATTGAAACAGACTATACCGGGAATGGAGAATTTCATAGATTCTTCTCCTGTTCGTGGCCTCCCACAAATGGTGAAGTTATTCTTGTATTGCTTGTAGCAAACACGTTTACTTGCTTAAGCTACAGTCAGGTCAATTTCTTCTACTTGTTTCAGGTTATTGAGAGCATCAATAAATGTGATGTGGACATTCGTAGAGAGTTATTTAGCAGCATTTTGGTAACTATAGTTTGCTTTATTTTTTTTGTTACTCACATTTCATTTAATTGCAGGCATTTAGGTATTAATCATATTTTACATGCTATTTAGCTTGCAATTTCTACTGCTGTATTTAACTTAGCCAAACCATGACTAGCATGATAGTGGTTCCTGCAGGAATCAGATTTTTGTAGATGTATTTAATAAGTATGGTGCCACATAGATGATAATTTTGTGCATACTTATATTCTTGTATGGTTGTAAATAACTTGAAATTGGCAACTTGTTACAGCATGATTTAATGCATACAATTTATAACACAAAGTATTGATCTCAAGATGACTTAAAAAAATTGACTAGATCAACCATAGATTGGGCATTTGCAAACAAATATTGATGCGATCAAACTCCATACAAATAATGGAGGTTCATATGGGTCGTATTTGACAAAATGAAGTTGAACCATCCTTACCGTAATGATTTCTTTTCACAAAGGTCTGTTGTATATAGTGAATAGCCTTAAGGAAATTGCCACTTGCTTTGGAGGGGTAAGGAGAACATTGAAAACCTCCTTTTTGACCAACAACCTGTCATTGGTGCTGTCACATTGCGACCATCAGCACTAGTGGTTGAGAGCTATCCGAGTAACCACTTTGGGTTGGTCACAAACAAGGAGCACATTTTTGACCTTGAAGCTGCTAGTATTCCCTCTTTTGACTGGAGTTCATTGTTGACTGAAAGAAAGAAATAAATTTTGAACAGATGCAAAGCAACGCACCTGGCTCCGAGCTGGCCCCACCTCATACGGACGAAGCAACTGTTTGTTCAAAATAACACAACCGCCATTACTTTCTTTTAAGAATGATAGGCAGGAGCGGTTGAGGGAAGCATTTAAACACTTCTCTCGCTCGTCTCTTGGTGCCACACGCAGATAGAGGAAGCTGAAAGCCCTAGCTTGCCACAACCTCCCGATTTCGATCCGATCTCGCGATTGGATCCTTCAACCCGACGAACCATCCCCGCCTCTCGTGCCACCTTGCCCTATTTGAATCAAACTGAGGCCGCCTCCACACACCCGAACCAACCCACCTCACGCACGACCTCACACGTGAACGACATCTTCGTATCGAGCCGCTCCTCGCGCGATCGACCCTGCTTCTTTCTTTGCTCGTCCTCTGGTCCTGCTAGCTCCTGTTTGCGTGAGCACATTCAAGCCTACTATCTTCAATCCCTCAAAGATTATGTTCAGGATCTCTCAAACACGAACTCCTCTATTCCAACTGAAATTGCTGTTGTGAAAAATTGCTCGTATATGCTATTTAGAGAAATAAAATATTTGCATGGCTTGTGACACCATTGATTAAAAGACAGTTTTCAACTGTCTATATTTGCCTTAATTTGCACATTAATATGTGTAATTGATGATTGTCAATGACAATGAAATGATTAAAATAACAATAATCAATGTAATTAAATAAATTTTATAGCAAGCAAGGTGTTTGCCAAAATGAAGACCTCAAGTCGTTGATTTTAAATCTGATCGATATGATTTTAAATTCAAGACTCTAAGCCATTGATCTGATCTAGCTAGGAGGAATTCAAATCCAAGAACTTGTGTCGTTGATTTTAAATCTGGTTGAGATGGTTTTAAAACTAAGACTTCGTGTCATCGGCCTTAGGTTCGGCCGAGAATAAATTATTGACAAGAGTCGTCTCGATTTCCCCTGGTGGGGAGGGGATGCCGAGAGGCTGCCGACCGACGTCCCAAAATTGCCTCAAAAAAGGGAAGGAGGGGAGAGAGGGGGGCGACGGCTAGGGTGAGTGGGGGAGTTGATTTAGGGAATTGTGAGGCTTGCCAAACATAAAATACTATTCAAGGAAAGAGGGATTATGGGAAATCTCTATTTAATTTAAATTGACATGATTAGGGTGGGGCTTTCCTTAGATAATTCATCTTATTTTAGGAAAGAAATTTCAAATTCAAATAAATTAAAATATGAATTTAAAACCTTTCTAATTTAAGAGGCATCGAATATGGAAAGGGTCATTTGAAATTTGGGAGGGGGGAACTTTCCTAAGGTACTTCATCTTATTTTAGGAAAGGAATTTCAAATTCAAATAAATTAAAATTTGAATTTAAAACCTTCTTAATTTAAGATGCGCAAAATATGGAAAGGATCAATTTCTTGATTTGAAATTTTTGGGGCAAGGGAAAGGGGGTGGTGGCCGACGGCTTTAGGGAGGGAAGGGGCCAGCGGCTAGGGTAGGGGAGGGCCGGAGGCTAGGGAAGAAAGCAAAGCAAATTTGAGGTGGAGATGAACCACGAGCCCATATGCTTCTTGCAGCTGATGGGTAGTGCTTTGTCCTTACCACGGGACTTCCGATTCCCCCAAGAGCTCACAACTCTCCAAGAAAACAAAGTGTAGAATTTTTCTTTTCATTATAATCATCATCCCCTCTAAAGAGGAGGAGAGGCCTATGAATAGCCAAAATACAATGATACGTTAATGACAAAAGTGCCCCCTGGGGTCACATAAGCCTACTTCCTCAAGTAAGGGTAAAAACGGAAAAGATACACAAATAAATCAAATACAAGTAAAAGCTAAAAAATAAGTGGTCAAATCATGGCCGTAGATCTTTGACCCCTTCTCTGATAAACTTTCCACAATCGGATGTCCTCATCACAAATATTTTTAACAAACTCTTTTTCGAAGTCGTAGCAGGGGTGGAAGTCTAATACCTTCAATGAGTTCATTAATCCCAACAAAAAATGTACAGGGTGAGTAGTTCAAAAGATTCGCCTTAGTGAAAAGAGAATTTTTTTAGCAAGATAACATGAGTTCAATTTGATGGTGCTATTAGACGAACAATAGTTCATGAGAAGATCTATGTTTATTTGATGAAAGCAAATCAGAGCCCACAATGGCGTAACAAAATGTGTGTTTGAAGTTGAGCAGTGATTCTTAACCTTCTAACCAATCCTTGGAAATGATACTGGTTGATTCCACGAGAATCGCTTCATTAGAAGAATCAGAATCAGGTTTTTTTGTCTTGCCAAAGTAATGACCTAAAATACTGTATAATTCAAGTACACGATTATGTTTTCCAAAGTGCCTGTTTTTTGGACCCTGTCTTTATATCCAACCAAACCACTTCTCCAAATAATGGTTGCTCTTGCATAATATTTTACTGCTACACCATTTCTGATACTAGTTTATTTATGAAGTGTGCTTTCCTTAGTGCCTGTAGTTTTCCAGTTAGAGAAGTAATGGTTTTATATATACTTTAAAAATTGGAAGTACGCTTCTTGATAAAACACGGCTTTTCTGCAACACCAAAATGCTCTAAAATTTGCAGGCTCTGGCTGTTTTTCTGTACTTCCTAACATGCTAGGGATGTAGTTATACTTCTGCGTTTGAATATTTCCTTGCATCTTTGTAGTTTATATTTGTAATATGTCATCTTTTGACAGCATCAGTAAAAAAAACTAGTTTTTCCTTTGTCTTTCTTCGCGTTGTCTTCTTGAAGACTAGTTTACCGTTGCACTTTGATAGGCTTGTATGTGGTTGTTTTTGATGTTCTGGTGATTGCCCTCCTTTTGCGACCAGCTTTCAGGTGGCACTGCATCAATGCAGCAACTAAAAGAGAGGCTTGAAAAGGATCTAATGGAGGTACTTTTTTTTTGCAGCTAAGATCTTAATTAGCTTGTCTTTTCTAAGCTAGCATTGAGTCTTTGGTCGTTTTTTTTTTTTTAAATGGCGGTTGTGAATCATAATGTCCATCCTTTGTTTCATATATACTTTATTTCATATACACTAAGTTCAAAATATTGGTTTCATGAGCTTATAACCTTGAGTTCATAATCATATAATGTGCACATTTTACATTTTTATGAACCTTATAGAAGGTTTAAATATCTTATTAGAATGTCTTTATTGTTAAGTGCTATTCATTATGATAAGAACTTTGTTTTTTTCCTATTATGTTATGGTTAATGGTAAATATCTTGCAGTTTTATTCAGTTTGGTTAAAAAGTTTTTTTTAAGCTTGTTATTAGCCCATGAGAGCCTTAAATTCACTGAATGTGACCATTTTTTTTCATTATCATTAATCTTATCCTAACTTTTGGAATTTGCTTTATAAAACAAAATTTTATTCATTCCTATGAGTGCCACTTCAGTTGTTAACTGTAATTACTGATACCTTCGCTTGCTCTTTTTTTTAATCTTTTCTATTTGTTTTATTATCCATCTTATTGATGTATTGCTACCATTCCTTTGTACATTCCCAAATCACCAAAATTTATTTTTCCGAATTTTATCTTTGCTACATGTTACTCGTATATCCCCACATTTATAATTGTTTCATAATCTGTCCTTAATTTTTCCTCACATCTGTATTATCATTATTAGTTATGCTACACTCTACTTGACGATTCAAAGATTTTTCTATTACCTGATCTATATAAAATTTGTTTGTCTATTTTTTGTTTTATAAAAGTTTATTTATGCCTTTTTCGTGCTTTGAAATTCCCTACCTATCTATCAAATGTTTGAGTGATTTTAGGTTTTTCTTAAGAAATCAGATTAAATATTAGATAAATTCCGTGAAATTTTATGTTCTAACAAAGACTTCATGGAATGGTTTGGTGTTTCATATAAGAACAAACTTTGATAATACCCTTCTTAATTATGAGAGATAATTGATTAGGAAAGTTAGTTTATAGGCTCGTCGACCTTTGTTTTAGTAGCAATAGTTTGAATTAGAGAGGAAATTTATCGTTATTGGCGCATAACATATGGAGTGAGAAATTTTTACCAACTCTATCAACATCTTATGATTTTGTTATCCTGAGTTGTAATGGACCTTGATCTCTATAGTTAATCTAAGTAATTGTCCTAACACGACTAAAGGATCATTATTAGCTACCAGGAGTTGCGTTCTTTAATGAGATCTCGTAGACTTGGTGGGAAAGCTTGCTTAAATGGCCAATTTTATACGAACATTGGTTAATAGAGGGCTTATTGCTGTAACAAGTGCACTTCATGACTCACAATTGATAGATTTAGCTGTTGGGGAAGGGCAATGCGTTATAATGGAACCATCACAATCAAAGTAACAACTAGATCAGGGATACATGCCATCTCATTGCTGGCATGATACTTTATAATTTGATTATGAGGATACATTTGATATGATATTAGATCTTTGTAAGCCTCAATAAAATTTAAACTTTTTATCGTAAGCGAAATAATACAGAGGATGTATGGCCATGATGTATCGATATGGGCTTAGGGACATATGTGATATGACATGGTCACGATATAAATCTATTGTTGAAAATATATGACACATACATGCATTTGACACATCATAATATTATATATTACACACTACGATCAAATATATAGTAAATACATAAATTAAATAATAGGAAATAAATTCAAATAATAATAAATTTATTTAAATTTCCCATATTAAAAAAAATTATGATTTATTAAATATTTTAAATTCAATTAAAGAAGATATTATTGAAGATATTTATTATATTATATTATAGATTGTTAGTTTGAGGTTGAAAATTTGATTAGCTTGTGAAAAAAATTGTTATAAAAATTTGGCAAATCAAAGAAAATTAGTGCTATCTAACTATTAAGTTATTTAAGTAACATATTGAAAAAAAAAGTGAGAAGAGACGCTTAATTAAGTTTTTTTTTAATATACTTTTAAGATCAAAATTTATTATTTATGACAAGTCTGCTGAACAGACGTGTCTACAAATTTTTTTAATCCTTTTAATTGGGCACAGACATGCGTGTAACACGTATTGAGAAAGTACATATGTTCGACATGACACACTTTATTATGCCAAATTGTCATTTCATCATGGATTGATGGATAGTTGCTCTAAGAACCTTTTTTAAAAATATTTTTAAAAGAGATGCATGTAGATGGAGTAACCTCATGGACCGGCTACACCACTTGTAGAGCTTGCTACAACATTCTTTGGTTTGACTACATCCTTGGAGGGCCAGCTACAAATTTTATTTGCTTACAAACTAATAGTAATTTTGCTGGGATAATTGAAATTAAAGGGTGCGTTGTGATCTCAAGGCTCTCAAAATCCTAATTCAGCCGAATTGGGACTCATTTGAGTAAACAAAATCAAATTGGAGTTTAGTAATGTCAAATTAAGGCCACCAATTGGTTCAAGCTTAAAGTAAGGGGAGACCTTAATGCATGCTAAATGTGTCTAAATATGTAGTTTAGGCGTGATTTTCATCAAACAAGCAAGTTGGCTAAAAATGGAGTTTATTTGAAGTTTAGAGCCATACTAATGGGCTTTTGGCCACCATTCAAGGATGTTTTTCTATGTCAATATTAACTACATAATCAAGCCGTGCAAGGATGCTTTGGCCACATGAACGTGAAGAGAGAAAATGTTCAAAAGAATAAATACATATGCAAAATTTGAATTCCACAAATTCGTCAACCTTTACCTTTCTCTTTCTCTCTCTGTCTATCTCCCTTAGTTGCCCAAACACAAAGAGGGAATAACTTCAATGAATATTATTGTATGTATTTTTAAATAAACGTCATAATAATTAGATAAGAACTTGTTTTCTCAAATAGCTTATCTAGATAAGATTTTTAGGATCTTTTTGTTTATTAATGCTATCTTTTAAATTTTTGTGTAATTTCCTATGTCACAATGCAATTGTATTGTGTATTGAGTTAATTCTGGACCAATAATTTTCCTCTTTTCTCAAGCATTTATTGCAATAACTCCTCCATTTCTTCTTAAAATTTGCTTTTTATGCTATCTTCTAATAAACTTGAGGAGCATAAATAGTAATCACATTTACAATTTCCTATCATTATTAATTTAATTAAAATCATGTTAGGGCTTACAATATTCATCTTAACAACTTAATCTTTTAATTTTATATCCATTATGATTTCTATCCCATTTATATTATTAATAATTTAAACATGTAACTTTTATCAATGTTCTTGGATTTTCTTTCTACTTTAGTAACCTTAGCACCCTAAATAAAAATAAAGATTTTTGTTTTTATCGACGTATTCGTAAAATCGAAGTTAAAGAGGCTTTAAAGAAAATGAAGTGTGGAAAAGTTGTTGGATGTATAGAGAGAATAAGGATGATCTACATATGATTTTTATTGATTTAAATAAAGCATATTATAAAGTTCCAATTGAAGTGCTATGGAGAGTTCTATATAAGAAAGGGGTTAATAATGCTTATATTCAAGTCATTAAGGATATGTATGTAGGAGCTGTTACTTGTGTTCAAACACAAGGTGGTTTGACAAAGTATTTTCCTATTTCAGTTGGATTACATCAAGGATTAGCCTTAAGCCCATATCTTTTTGCATTAGTCATGGATGTTCGCACTAGACATTTGCAAGAGGTTGTACCCTGGTGTATGCTTTTTGCTGATGATATTGTTCTTGTTAATAAGACTAGAGAGGGAGTTGAAGGTAAACTTGAATTATGGAGGTCGACCTTAGAGTCTAAAGACTTTCGCTTGATTAGATCTAAAACTAAATATATGGAGTGTAATTTTAGAAAGAATAGATCTAGTGGGTGGATTGTGACTTTGGGCGATCAAGTCATTAATAAGAGCACACATTTTATATATCTTGGGTCTATTGTTCAGAGTGATGGTGAAATAGATGGGGATATTATTAGTGGAATTCAAGTTGGATGGTTGAAGAGGAGGAATGCATCAGGCTTATTATGTGATAGATTAGTCCCTCTCAAACTTAAGAAAAAATTCCATAAGATGGTAGTGAGACCTGCAATGCTTTATGGTGCAAAATGTTGGTCATTAAAGAGAAGCATAATATTAAGTGTTGCAGAGATGAGGATGCTCAGGTGAATGAGTGACTTTTCTCTTAAAGACACGATACGAAATGAGCATATACATGAAAAGGTTGGAGTAGCTCCAATGGAAGATAAGATTAGAGAGAGTCGTCTTAGATGGTTTGGTGACATAAAACGGTGGCCTTCGAATGACCCGGTTAGGAAAGTAAATGTATTAGATTTGACTTATATTTAAGAAAGGTAGAGGTAAACCTAAAAAGACTTGGTTATAAAATATTAGAAATGACATTTTTATTAGATTTATATGAGAATTTGGCCCTTAACAGGTCATAATGAAAAAAAAAAAGATTCGTGTAGCTGACCCCACATAGTTAGATTAAGGCTTGTTGTTGTTGTATGCAATGTTTACTATTCTTCTCATTATTATGCCCACCAATTCTTCATATTTATATTCGTCATATTCTTTGTTCTAGGTTTTAAACTTGGTCCATCATTTCTTAAAGTTCACCATAATTGGATTAATTTATGGCACACTACTTGCAAGTGATGTCTCGATCAATCTTTTATTAATTTTCACCACAATCATGTTAAGTTGTACTGCATGACTGACGGGTGACATCCCAAATTAAATTGTAACTCATAATTTTTAGGGAAATTTTATAAAATTCAAATAGGTACTTATTTAATAAAATTTGGCATAAATTTAACAAATGGTTTTCAACGTACTAATAACTTTTCTCATTTGAGCCTAGGATCAACAATGATGTTAACCATCCATATTTTCCTGCATCAAGTTTGGTTAAGCCTTGATTGTTTAATAATTTTTTGCCTTTCAAGTTTTTCCATACTTTCATTATGTTAATTGTTTATATTGTCTGCTTTTTTGATGTTGAAGATTTACTTCTATAACTGTTCATTTATTTCATGTGGTAGAACTTTCTCGTTGGGGCTATTTGGTTGGATTACTTTAGGGTGTAAAGTATTTCAAATATAGTAGTTTTACAAAATTTGGTGTTTGGTTGGATTACAAAATGATGCAAAGTAAAGCATAGTAAATGTAATGTAAAGTGAAGTAGTTCATCTTGAGTGTAAACCAAACTCCTCCGATTTTGAGTTAAAACTGTTTACACCATAAGCTTATTTGATTGCCACTCGTCGTCAGCCACCGCCAAGATCCACCCTACGTCTACCGACGTTGCTAGCTGCCCACTATTGCTGCCTCCTACCACTACCTTTGCCGGCCACCACCGCCGCTGCCACCGCCATCGCCGCAAGCCGCCACCTGCCATCTCCATTTATGGCTTTACTCTACATTCATTTCTTCTAAAAAAAAAAAAACATTCACTTGCATTTACATACATCCATCCAAATAACTCCAATGTATTTCCTTTCCACTGCATCTCCTTTCCACTGCATTTAAAATAATATGAGTATTGTATAAATATGTTGATTTGGTAGGCTCACTTTATCAGTCTCATTTTTTAAAATATGTTTTCACTATTTTAAGATTATATATAACTGTGAAATCAAGTAAAATTTTCCCATAACATTTTTATTGCATCTTACATACGATGATTCTTCTCATTGCTCATCCTTACTAGATTCTCTCTCTAATTTATGTCACCAATAAAAGTTACTTCTTCTTTTCTCAGGTACACGTTATAACAAGTAAAACTATAGCTTCCCAACATTATTTTAAAGCTAATTTTAAATTTAATTTGGAGAGCAAGAGAACTAACTTTTTATAATGTCGTGATTAAAAATTGACTTAACAACAATCAATCTATTACTAATCCTATTATTCTTAACAATTTTATGCTTATCTTTGCATTTAATATTGTACCAACTACTCTCTTATTCTTCACTTTCCCAAAATAAAATACTCATGAGCTTTCTCAATGTCTTTTCAGTTCTTCTCCTTTTCATTTACTTTCCTGCAATTATGTGATGTTTATTTTTTAGTCATTGTGTCTACTTAATCTTAAATTTCACAAATTTATACAAAAACATCCAATCTTAATTTTATATCTGCTCAACCACTTAATGCTCTAATCTTCCTATTCAAAGTCCTTTATTTTTATTAGTAACGGACTGTCAATCCTGGCATATTTTCACCAATATTAGGTTAGTTTGTGATGCTTGGATTTGTATGTGATATCAAGCAAATTTATGCCCAATTCTGACTGCAATTGGGATATGTAGTCGTCTTGTTACTTCCAGAGATATCTTTGGAAATCCTTTTCTGTCTCATTACAATCGGGTAAGAGGGAATAGGGGTGTCAATATTTGACACGACCTAAAAATCCGACACGAACACACCCCAAAAATTTTGGGTTAGGGTCAACCTGGATCTGAAATGGGTCGGGTTCGGGTTTAACAAATCGATCTGTTTCAAAAACCGGGTCGGGTTCGGATTGACTCAAAAACCCAAAATTGACCCATTTTTACCCGAAAACCCGTTTTGATCCGTAATCTGAGATTGACCCGTTTTTTACCCGAAAATGGAAGATTGACCCATTTTGACCCGAAAAATAGCTATTTTTTGGTTGACCCCGGGTCATTCGGGTCGGGTAGGGTTGACCTGGACCCGAAGTTGGTCTGGTTTGGGTCTGAAAAATCGACCCGTTTCCAAAAATGGGTTAGGTTTCAGTTGACCCGAATAGTGCCGGGTCAGTTCCGGGTTCCACCCGTGACCTGAAATTGACACCCCTAAGAGGAAATGCCCTGGGACGGTAAAATTCAAAGTTGAAGTCATTTTTTTATTTTTGGGATTAACTTTTCAACTTTTTACATTTGGGAATGGGATCTGTGATGGCGACTTTACTAAATGTGACCATCAAAATCTTATGCTTCCCTATCACAATATTTTTTTTAGTGAAATAATCCGATTGGTAAAATTATAATTATTTGGCTTGGCAGGAGAGTCCGCAAGCGGCAAGGGTAAAGGTATTAGCAAGCGGAAATGCAACAGAGAGACGATTCAGGTGTGCTTTTCTTTCTATGTTATATAATTTTTTTTTGGTTTAAATCTTAAGTTTTGTTTAATATTTGAAATATTACTGAATAGCTAACTTTTATTTATTTCAAAAAAAAATATTTTTTTTCTTTGGAGTGATTAATTTTGTCGAAAGTTATTGAAGCTGTACTAGCACTTGCTGATGCTCATTTCCTTGCTTTACTTCATATTTTAATTTCATGTTAGCCCTTTCATTTTCAGATATTTTTTTAATATAATGGAGTATTGATGCACTTCCTAAATAAATCTACACAAAAAAAACTGTAGAAACTAGGGAGGAAGACCTTGTTGAGAGATCTTGAGAGGGAGAGAGGAGGAGGGAGAGGGGAGAAGAGCCGTGAGCCAACAAATGCAAAATTCCTTTATTCCTTGGCTACTTTCCTAATACAAGCTAAAGCCTATTAATAGGCACAAAAGCAACACCTACAGCTATACAAATAGCTACACAAAAGCAAACCTAAATCTAGGACTAATACCTAACAAAAACATTTAAAAAATTTTCATAGTTTTATTTGGAGATATTTTTTATAGGTCAAGTATTATTATAGCATGAGTGTTTGTATATATTTTTTTGGGAATTATAACGTATAGAATTGTTCTCTTGAAATTTATAATTTGAAAATTTACATGTAATTTGGATTTTAACTTATATTTAAGCTTCGTTTGGGACAGCTTTTTAAAGCAACTTTTTAGTATAAAAATTTTTTGAATTAAAAAATGTTATGCTAAAAAGTTGTTTTAGTAAACCTTAAGAAATGTGTTCAAAACTAGAGAGATTATTACGTGCGGAGTCCGGACACGTACGGAGGCCAATCTGGATACGTCATGTCACCCAATGCAGTAAAAATTCATCAAATTACAGCATCGAAGTGTTTAGGGGTCCTTTTTCCACTTTTTTTTTTTTACTTTTATTCAACTGACTGTCTGTTTTGTTTCTCTACAGCGTATGGATAGGAGGGAGTATTCTAGCTTCCCTCGGATCATTTCAGCAGATGTGGTTCTCCAAAGGAGAGTGAGTTCTTTCTCTTTTACTTATTTAATAGTTATTTTTAGTTTTCCTTCCTTTTTCATGGGTGCTAAATGTAACAGTATGTCTAATGAAGACATTATGCTCTTGACCTGATTCTTATATCAGTTGATCTAAAATTTGTGTGTGTAATTTGAGTCAGATCTTCATGTCAGATTGTTAGATCGGCCCCTCATGGACCGGTCCAGCTGGCCCCTTGCCAAGGGCCGGTCCAGGTTTATAAGAGGTGGACCTCGGACCCCCTTGAAGCTGCCCGCCCAAGCATGGGTGGGCCCCATTCAGGATTTCAAATAGAATCGGAGGGGGCGGCTAGGGCTAGGGCTAAGGGAGTAATTTTGCCTAGGAGGATTATTTGCATCCTTTAAGTAGGAACAGAGATTAGGGTTAGGGCTACGCATGATTAGTTCTTGGTGTCTTGGGCCCTAGTTTCGTTTCGTCTAGGGATTGGAAGAGATCGATACTCCTCTTGAATTGAGGATCAATTGTATCTTGCTTTTCATCTTCCGTTAGTTTGATTCTTGCAATAAAACTACTGTTTTCTCTCTGGCTTTCCATCAAATTTATCGACTTTTCTCACTGTTTCGTCAATATTATTAGGGTTTACTCGAGATCTTCAAGCATTTCCTAACACAGATCCAATATGACTCCTAATCTCTTACATGCACTAACAGGTATGAAGAACATGGAGCATCATACATCCAGAGGAAATGCCCCTAACTCTAATGATTCTATGCCAAAACGGAAATTGATTCACATTGTCAGAATTCTGCCAGTCTTAAGCATGTTAAGGATGGGCGGGATTTTAGTTCAGTTTATATAGAGCGCCATCCCTTCTTGGCAAAAAACATGTAGTTAGCCATTAGGAAGCTACCTTTTGTTTATTGGTGGCAAATAGATATTCTTCACAGAGGTGAGTTAAATTTATTTGGTCAATTATATTAAATTCTATATCAATATCAAATATAATATTTTTAAACTTTTTTTTTTTGGACTTGTTATATAAAAAGATAAATTATATAATAAAAAAGCTTTATTCATAATTTTTTTCTTCGAGTCTTCATATTTTGTTGTTATATTAATATTTTACTTTGAATTGAAAATTGCGATCATGCTCTCAACAATGTACAAAATTTTAATTTATTAAATACTCTTCTCTAAAATTTCTATCTGAAAAGATTTGAGATTTCATAAATGTAATACTTTTGTTGGAGAATATTTATTCAAATTAGACAAGTAATTCATAGAAAAAAAAAAAAATTTCCTCAAGGTTATAAAAATAAACACAAATTATATGAAAAAATTTCATTTAAACTCTCGAAACTATTTAAAATAAAACAAAATTTTACTAATTTTGAAGAACAGAGCATTTATGGTTTAGAGCATTTAAGGCTCAAATTCATGAGCTTATTCATTAACTAGCTCATAAATTGAGCATAAATAGAGCTTATCAAACCACAAGTTCAACTCATATCATAGATGCTTAGCTTATTAGCTTGGTTGGTGAGTGTGTTAGGTTGGGAGCCTCCATCTCGTGTTCGATTCCTTTGAGCAGCAGCTATCCTTTTGCGGGTACAATGACGTGGGTGGCCTGGGGATTATGGACCACCAAACACGCTCAACGATGCAGGCGTGACAGTGGATGGTTTCTCATCACAAAAAAAAAAACCACAAGTTCAAGCTCGCTTTGTATCAAACAAAATAGAGTGCTCCATCAGATCGACAACAACAAATTTCATACCAAAAAGCTGACAATATTTGTTGCAGGAGGCGACGGATCAAACGGAAATGCTCTGCTTTTATTGCAGATAGAGGCTTATAATATGCCACTACTTCTGCAACAACCAAAACACCAAAAATAGCTAATTATGCTTATAAACAACAAATAAATCACTTGATTTGATAAGAGATTTTGTGGTGGCTGCATCAGTTTTTGTTGAAAAACAAGTAATTAGTTCTAGCAACAAAATTAAACAAACTCGATCGGCATTTGAGTTTCTTAAATATCCCATTTTTCCTTCCCACCTATTTCTACCAACCTAAGCACAGAAATGGAAGAAGCCAAAGCTCTCTTCTTCTTCTTCTTTTTCTTCATCGTCGCCGCATCTTCTCTTCCGGCGAACTTCGCCGGCAACGGCAGCGACGCAAGCGACGCGTTAGCCAAAGATGCCGATTTTATAGACGAGCTTCCAAACCAGCCTGAAAGCATAGATTTTCGTCAGTATTCGGGCTATCTTCTCGCCGAACCAGTCAGCAATCGACGCTTCTTCTACTATTTTGTTGAAGCTGAAGATATTCGACCGTTATCCAAGCCCCTCATAATCTACATTGGCGCCCCATGTAACATCAGCCTTATTTTCTTTTTCTTTTTTTTTTAATTCTAATAATTCATTTAATTTTTTTTTCTAATGAATTTTTAAGCTTTTGAGACATATTTAGTATGAGATATATGCGTATACTAAATTTAAAAAAAAAATATACATAATATTTAAATTTCTTCTTAACCCGATCAGATGGAATAATATTATCTTAAACAAGTTTTATAGGAATATTCAGATTCTATTTTCTTACTTTTAAATAAAAATAATAAATTAATTGATATTTAAAAATAATAATGATCAAATAATATAATATATATGTTCTTTTTAAATTTTTTTTTCTAATTATACTCATTATATTTAATTAATTTTTGATTAAGGCTTCATTTGAGATGACTTTTTTATTGCTTCTTAAAACATAATTTTAGTACAAAAAAATTAATTTTTATAATAAAACTCTGTTTTAAAAAGCAGAAAAAAGCAATTTGCGTTTGGAACAGCTTTTTTATTGCTTCTTAAAACAACTTTTTAGTTCAATAATTAAAATTTTTGTATCAGAAAAATTGATCAAATAATTTAATATATATGTTCTTTTTAAAATTGTTTTTCTAATTATACTCATTATATTTAATTAATTTTTGATTAAGACTTCATTTGAGATGATTTTTTTATTGCTTCTTAAAACATAATCTTTGTAAAAAATTTTAATATTTGTAAAAAACTCCATTTTAAGAATTATAAGATCAGAAAAAAAGCCGTTTTAGTTTGAAACGGTTTTTTTATTACTTCTTAAAATAACTTTCTAGTTCAATAATTAAAATTTTTATATTAGAGATCTATTTTAAGAATCAGTAAAATAACAATCCCAAACGAAACCTAAGCTCCTTGTAAAATTTTGCCATGGTAAAATTATTTATCTTGTTCTTTCTTCTCCATGGTTTACTGCAGCTGTTAACGATCTGGCCTCGGCCTTGCTATCGTGCTTCCAGCAAGTAGGGCCATACACTGTTGGCGATGACGGCCAGACTCTGATCCCCAACCCATTTTCATGGAATAAATGTGAGTAATACAAAAAATACTCATATTAATCTTCTGCACTGTTTCTGTTCCTCATACTTCTTCTTCTTCTTGTTGCTGCGACAGTTGCCAATATTCTCTTCATTGAGGGACCAGTAGGGGTTGGGTTCTCGCTCTCCGACAATGATCAGGACATATATGAAACCCAGGAGTTCTGGATCATCGCCGATATGTACCATTTCATTGTGCGGTGGATGAAGAGGTTTCCCGAGCACAAGAACAACGATGTCTACATCGCCGGCCAGTCATACATCGGCGCGCTCGGCCCCGGCCTCGCCACCTACATCCTCTACATGAACACCAGACCCGACAGCACGCCCATTAGCATCAGAGGCATTCTAGTAATTCTAATCTCATAAAACCTAGCTAGCTCACCACATTGTAATTCCATTTCGATTATTATTGTCTTAAACGATTAAAATTGGCAGATGGGAAACCCTAAAATGGATTCGGACTTGGAGTTCATAACGAGATTTGAGGCCAAGTTCAGGATGAACATAATATCGGAGGAAATACTTAGGGATCATAGAAAGCTTTGCCATGTAAAAAATACCGAAGATGTCTTGATTTGCTGGAAACCTATTGGAGAATATCAAAGGCTTGCCTTGGCTCTCGACGGCTACAATGTCTACTCCAAATTCTGCCCTAATATTGACATAAAGTCTGTTGGATTGGATAATTTCAAGGTCCTCTTTCTTCTACCCTAAACCCTAATTTACAATTTGATCTGTCTTTATTGAAATCTCCTTAGGGCATCTCCAACCGAACGGCAAACACTTGTTTGCCGTTCTTGCTTTGCTCCAACCGATCTCCATTTTTGACGCCATTTCATCGCAGATGAACAGTGCGACGCCAATATTGGCGTCGCACTGTTCATCCGCGGCATTTTTTTCTCTCTACCGAACAGCTTGGGAAGAAAGGCGCGAACGAAAACGACCATTTTAGCGGCAAAATGGCGTTGGATTGGAGATGAAATACGGCATTTTTTGATTTCCCTGCATTTTGGAGTGAAAAATGACATTTTCGGTTGGAGATGCCCTTAGAAAAATATTTTTGTTAAGGTGTTTGTATAACGTGCATGATAAATGAAAGTGCGTTCTTGAAAGCAGGAAAAAGTGTACGACTGCAATGAACAGTGTGTGGCTGGCTATCTCAATATTCCTTTCGTTCAGCTGATGATGCACGTTCAAAGCACACCTTGGGGTCCTCCCATGTGGCAGCCCTATGACAGGTCTCTCTCTCTCTCTTGATCAAGTCGAGTCGAGTTTAGGCTTTATCAAGTTCGGCTCGTGAGTTGGAAAGCGAGCTTGACTTCGAGCTCGAGTCAGCTCATGATCCGCTCGCGAGACATGGGCAGGATTTTTAAAACTTAGGTTGGATTTTTAAAACTTAAGTGAGATTTATAAAACTTATGTGAGATTTAAAAAAAAGTTGCAATGTTTAACATTTAAATAAAATTTAGGTGATTCTTATTAATTTTTAAAATATTTAAAGTTACTAATAATTATTCGAGCCAGCTCAAACTTGAACTTGAGCTCGACTCATGAGATCGTTAAGCTCGGCTCGTGAGCCCATAAACGTGTCGAGCTCGAATCGGCTCTCGCTCACTCCCTATATTTTATTTGGAAATGTTTAATAGTTTAATTTTGTTTTTATTCGGGATAATTTTTTTATTCATTTATAAAGCTGTTGTAGATAAAATAGCTTTTTAAAATTGTTAGTACAAAGTAATTTTTTAGTACAAAAACTTTTTGAAAGCAAGAACAAAATAACTGTCAATAAAAATTATAATTGCGATTTAAAAAGTAAAACAATTAAAAAAAGTAAAATTAATTCTATATTATCACAAAATTAAGATATCATAATTTTTTTATCAATTAACTAATTCATTTATTTTGGCAGTAATACAAGAGTATTAACAAATATTTCTTCTTCAACACCCTATATAAAGGCAGCAATGGCCAAAGGAGTTCGAGTTCTAATTTACAGGTTTGTCAGCATACCCTCTTTTAATTTGCATAAATAATTCATATAATTTTTCTTAAGAAATAGCAAAATATGATCAATAATAACATTTCCTCTAATCATAATACTATAGTTAAATTTCCAATTTCCGGCGGTTTGTGTAGATTTTACGGCAGTTTAAAAAATTTCCTGCGGTTTACTAGCGGTTAAAAAACTGCTAGAATAAACCACATAGGAAATGAAATTGGCGGCCTGCCTTTTCTGGCGGTTATATGTTCCGGCAGTTTTTCGATGGCTAAAATGGCCGGAAATTACTAAATCCAAAATCATGGGTAAATCCTTAGTAATTTCTTGTAGTGTAAATTTCTAATTAAAACTTTCAATTGAATGAACAATTTTTGCTTACAAATATTAAACAAAGCATCTCTCTATATAAATACTTATAAATTTGATATTATTTCTTGCAGTGGAGTTCAAGATGATGAAAATGTTATTCCCAATATGATTGCCATCAAGAGCATGAATTTGACCATCTCATCAGAGTGGAGGCCATGGTTTGATAACAAAGTTGAGGTTGGTGCATTTTTTTGCATAAATCTTCAATAATCTGTCTATTTAGAATTAGAATATCTTTAGATAACATTTTTAGCATTTATCTTTATATTATGATATAAGATGTATGAAGATTAAGATTTGATTTGGTTTGTAGGTCGCTGGATTCGTCGAATCATATGTTGGGGGACTGACATATGCAACGGTTCGTGCCGCTGGAATGAAGGTCATGATTGACCAGCCTGAGAGGGGCTTCATCTTGGCCAAGTCCTTCATTACAAATAGTAGCCTTCCTTTCACCAAATTTGTGTGATTTAATAAATTTTATGATGAGCTTATATGAATGAATGAGGTTATGATTTCATAGGATTCATTTAATTGGTTTTCATCTATAAATGCTACATTGATGTATGTGATGAGAGTAGATATATATGAGGGTGAAATTATTCATAGGCATGCAATTAATGGAGATTAAATCTTTATTTATTTATTTATTGATTTTTATTTATGAAGATCTAATTTGTAATATATGACTTCAATTTGAAATTAGAATTTAAAATATTTCTTTATTAAACTAGCCGCGTAGACTCCTTACAAAATACTCATATTCAACTAGTGTAATTATTTAAAAGGAAATAATTAAAAAAATTATAATTTAATTTTTTTTTTGAAATAATGAAAAATTTAAACAAACCTAAATGCATCAAAGTTTCACTATATACCTAATCTTAGAACTAGCACATATATACTTTCATGATCATATAATCATTTTTTCAAAAGCTTTTAGATACTGTACAAAATTTTTATTCTTAGAGGCTCAGTTGCATTTCACTTCACCTCAACTTTTATTTGCAGAATCTATGCAAATATTTAGAATTAACTATTTCTTAAGTTTAAATCATTAAAATACTAACAAATAAAAAACAATGATTATAATTCACATGCACCAATGCCTGCTTATAACTCCTTTTTCACTTATGTTGATTTTTTTTTTTAATTTGATGAAGTTTTTTTTTTAATAGTTATTAGAATGACTCATTGTCATATAAATGTTGGAACATGTACCTAATATTTATAGCAGGAATTTATTACTACATATATCATAATTATTAAAAATAATTTTATTCATTGTATTTGTCTATATTACCCCCTTTTATTGCCTATATATATATGCTGATTTATATCAACACATCAAGGTAAATGGCATAAATAATGAGGAAGGGAGGGCAATAATTTGGATATGACTATTGCAGTATAGCTAAGGAGGCTAAGCTCCTCTTGCATGCAAGATTTCTACATGCAAGTATATGTATATATTTATAATAGATCATAAAAGGATAAAGTTTTTTAATAATCAGAGAAATTCAATGAGTGTAAGATCACATAACTATGATACCGTTAAGTCAACGATGCAGCTACCGATTCCAAAATTTATCTTTCTCCACAAAAAATACAAAGTTTTTACATCATTAATATCTTGAAGGCCACAATATTCTTCCTCCAGTACACAAAAAAAAGTACAAATATAGATTCTCCAACACATTAAGCATCACTGTCACATTATTCCTCTAATAGAATATGATTAATCATCTTAAGAAATCAAAACTAAGTCGACATATTCACAGAATGTAATAAAA
Source organism: Dendrobium catenatum (assembly GCF_001605985.2). Lineage (NCBI taxonomy): Eukaryota > Viridiplantae > Streptophyta > Magnoliopsida > Asparagales > Orchidaceae > Dendrobium > Dendrobium catenatum. The sequence goes on along the minus strand of NW_021318618.1, from coordinate 11,319,538 downwards.
CAGTGCCGCGACAAATCGGACAGTTACCATGCATGTTGAGCCACATGTCAATACAAGTTGCATGAAATAAGTGTTGGCACGATGATAATCGCCTGACCTCCTCAACTTCATCGAATGGTGATAGGCAAATTACACACTCTGGTGCAGCTTCCTCCTCCTCCCCCTCAACCCCTGCTTCCTTGTGATATTTGAATTTTGGATTCCTACGCTGCATTTCCAAGTCATTATGCTTGTGATTTAGCAACCGACGCATTGAGAGGAACTGGCGTTGAAACCAAATGCAACAACCCATTGCGATAGAGCTGATGATGAGGAGTACAATGAATATAAGTGTGAAGCCGAAGAGAATGTAGTAGTAGTTGAGTTTGTCGTTGGATGGAGGAGAGGAAGATGATGTCATTGGATGATTTAGAAAGTGTTGACACTTGCTAACTTCTTCACACTGCAGTGGACTTTGGTAAGTTGAAATTTGATCATAAGAAGCTTTATAATGTACATGAAATTGATTTTATGAGTATATACATTAATAATTATACCCATGATGATAAATTTCTTTAATTTTAAACTTCATAGTATGAAGGATGAAAATTAAAAACATAAGATTAGCACTTATCGCTAAACAAAAATGAGTTAGCTTTGTGTTTTATTATTTCTAAAAATTAGTTAACACATAAAAAATTATTCATACAGTAATACCATTTCATGTGTAGATTAATCATCATCCCAAGCTTGCAACCAAATTTATCCGCTGGTAGCATCTAAGAAGGTATGGGATATGATTCTTGAAGAACAATAGAATGGGAAAATGGAAAATTCATCACCAAAAATAAGAAGCAAAAGAAACACAAATGAGTTGGGTTCTCAAACCTTTTTTTGGCGAGCTCACGCGAGGGTTCTAACAAGAGAGGGCGAACTTGCGGCGACGACGGCAGGCCGGCGGCGAGCTCATGTGAAGTTGGACTCTCACGCGAGAGAGAGGACTGTGGCACGTGGCTGCTGAGAGCAATGCGGACGAGAACAGAGAGAAAGACAGAAAGTAAAGAATGAAGAACAGATTGCATTCGATTGCCTAGCTATTATAGGAGTTATATAGACAACGTAAGAACTAGTGGCCAATACAATGGCAACAGGTGTACAAGGGGATAACAGTAACAGGCTCCCTCAAAATGTTGCATCGGAAGAGGTGACCAGTTTTTTCTTTCCTTTCTGTCTTCAAGCTAGTGGCCAACACAATGGCTGTCGCTCTCCGGCCACCTGCCTAGGCCATCGCTCTCCCACCGGTGAAAGCAATGGCGGCGGAAGTCTTCCCTAACGAAAAAGTCATTTTCAAAAGAGGTTCAATCGATATTAAATTGAATGATATCAAAAGCATCTCTATCTATAAGTACTTATAATTAATTTTGATATTATTTCATGCAGTGGAGTGCAAGATGATGAAAATGTTATCCCAAATATGATTGTCATCAAGAGCATGAATTTGACCATCTCATCAGAGTGGAGGCCATGGTTTGATAACAAAGTTGAGGTTGGTGCATTTTTTTTGCATGAATCTTCAATAATCTGTCTATTTAGATTTAGAATATCTTTAGATAACATTTTTAGCATTTATCTTTACATTATGATATAAGATGTATGAAGATTAAGATTTGATTTGGTTCGTAGGTCGCTGGATTCGTCGAATCATATGTTGGGGGACTGACATATGCAACGGTTCGTGCCGCCGGAATGAAGGTCATGATTGACCAACCTGAGAGGGGCTTCATCTTGGCCAAGTCCTTCATTACAAATAGTAGCCTTCCTTTCACCAAATTTGTGTGAATTAATAAATTTTATGTTATGAGCTTATATGAATGAATGAGGTTATGATTTCATAGGATTCATTTAATTGGTTTTCATCTATAAATGCTACATTGATGTATGTGATGAGAGTAGATATATATGAGGGTGAAATTATTCATAGGCATGCAATTCATGGAGATCAAATCTTTATTTATTTATGAAGATCTAATTTGTAATATATGACTTCAATTTGAAATTAGAATTTAAAATATTTCTTTATTAAACTAGCCAAGTAGACTCCTTACAAAATACTTATATTCAACGAGTGCAATTATTTAAAAGGAAATAATTATATATATATATATAATAATTATATATTATATATATATATCTAAATATATAAATAAGTATATATATATATAATATATATATATATAATATATATATATATATATATATTAGTTGAAACCCACTAATCGAGGGGCCTACACGTTAATATAAAAATCGGTTACAAAGTCCTTAGAAGGATCCTCCAGCTCTCTACGCTCATACGAGCTACAATCAAAAAGAAAAATAGCCTATGAGCTAGTGGGATCCTTTTTCTACATTAACAATATAGGCAAAATTAGCGCTGGTCTGCAAGTCAGCAGAACCCAAAAAACCGGAAGTGAAAAATTCTCTCATTCAGCATACACTTCCTGCAAAACGAATAACAAAATTGAAAGTGCACAAAAAAATTCTAACGAGAGTAGATTGCAGTTGTGGACTATTTGGAGCACATAAGATAATAGAACAGCATAAAACCTCATCACAAGAAATGGTCTAGAAACACCAAAATTAGAAACAAAAAAGAGAAACAGCAAAAAACACGTGAAAGATTGCCTCAATTGAAAATTTAAACAAGCCTGAAATGCATCAAAGTTTCATTATATACCTAATCTTAGAACTAGCACATATACTTTCATGACCATATAATCACTTTCTCAAAAGCTTTTAGATACCGTACAATTTTTATTCTTAGAGGCTCAGTTGCATTTCACTCACCTCAACTTTTATTTACAGAACTATGCAGGATATTTATAGATTAACTTTATTTCTTTAAGTTTAATCAATCATTAAATATTTTAACATATAAAATACAATGATTTATAGATGGAGGCGGCAGGCCAGAAAATTTTTGTATGGGGGCACAATTATTACATTAATTATTAATTTATTCTAAAATTTTAATTTTTACTTCAGTGTAACAAAACATAATTTTTTAAATAAAATTATTTTAAAAAATCATATGCATTTTATTAAGAAAGAAATAGATATGTATACATCTCATATCATTATTTATTTATAAAAAATAGTATTATTTTTATTATTAAACTTAGTTCAATATATGTTTTTTATACTTAAGATTATTTTATTTGAAATAATTAAAATTATTCTTAATTTTTGAACTATATTTAGATTAAATAAATTAGTAAAAGATCAATATTCGCCAATTTTTAAATTAATTGTTTATCAATTCTATATTGTTTTTAATTAGATTAATTATAAATAATACAAAATTATAAAGTTGATTATGATTAACTAATTAATTTACTTAAATTTATTAAAAAAATGTATCAATTTCCTCCCACAAAAAAATCAGCGGGGGGATAGAAGAGAGAGAGAGAGAGGCGGGGGTGGAGTGGGGTGGGTGATATAAAGAAGAGAGAGAGAGAGAGAGAGGGCAGAGATAACAAACGGGAATAGAAAAGAAAAAGCATATTGCCAAGTCAGCAAAAAAAGAAAAAAATTGGGCTGAGGCGGAGGTAGCGAAGCTGAAGCTGAAGTTGATTCTGATTGGTTTTAAAAATCTATATTTAATCTTATATATTAATAGTTTTATTAGTATAATTTAAGATGGGCTGATTTTTAATTATTAGGCCAGTGGGGCCCAATGGGGCCCGTGCCCACCAGGGCCCCACTGTAGATCCGCCCCTGATTATAATTCACATGCATCAATGCCTGCCTTATAACTCCATTTTTTTCACTTATGTCGAATTTTTTTTTTTAATTTGATGAAGATTTTTTTAATAGTTATTAAAAATGGGCTCATTGACATAGAAATGTTAGAAACATGTGTCTAATATTTATAGAAGGAATTTATTACTAAATATATCATAATTATTAAAAATATTTTGTTTCATTGTATTTGTCTTATTCTTCCCTTTTATTGCCTAATAATTATGCAGATTTTTATCAACACATCAAGGTAAATGGCATAAATGATGAAGGAAGTGGAGGGCAATAATTTGGATATGACTATTGCAGTATAGCTAAGGAGGCTAAGCTCCTCTTGCATGCAAGATTTCTACACGCAAGTTTATGTTTATATTTATAATAGATCATAAAAGAATAAAGTTTTTTAATAATCAGAGAAATTCAATGAGTTAAGATCACATAACTATGATACCGTTAAGTCAACGATGCAGCTACCGATTCCAAAATTTTTCTTTCTCCACAAGAAATTACAAATGTTTTACATCATTAATATCTTGAAGGCCACAATATTCTTCCTCAGTACACAAAAAAATACAAAATTTAGATTCTCAACCATGCATTAAGCATCACTGTCACATTATCCTCTAATAGAATATGATTAATCATCTTAAGAATCAAAACTAAGTCGACATATTCACAAAATGTATAAAACAGTGCCGCGACAAATCGGACAATTACTATGCATGTTGAGCCACATGTCAATACAAGTTGCATGAAATAAATGTTTGGCAACGATGATAATTCGCCTGACCTCCTCTCCTTCATCGAATGGTGATAGACAAATCACACACTCTGGTGCAGCTTCCTCCTCCTCCCCCTCAACCCCTGCTTCCTTGTGATATTTGAATTTTGGATCCTAAGGTTGCATTTCCAAGTCATTATGCTTGTGATTTAGCAACCGACACATTGAGAAGAACTGGCGTTGAAACCAAGTGCAACAACCCATTGCGATAGAGCTGATGATGAGGAGTATAAATGAAGATTAAGTGTTGAAGCGAAAGAGCATGTAGTAGTAGTCGAGTTTGCCAATGGATGAAGAGAGGAAGATGATGCCATTGGGTGTTTTCGAAAGTGTTGACCTTGCTAACTTCTTCACATTGTGGTGGAACTTTGGCAATTTGAAAATTTGATTATATGAAGCTCTATAGTGTATCCTGGAAGGATAAATTTTGTAAATAGATCTGCTAATTATTTATATTATTAAAATAAATATGTACAAAAGAAAATTAAAAATTAGGTATAATCACTCTAGCAAAAGTTAGCACTGGATGGCTGACATGGACAAGGAGTGGCAGAAGCTAGTCGCTCATACTAATTATGAATTATATCAATCTAAGTTAAAATTTGTTATAAGAAAATAATTTGAAGTAGGAAAAAAAAGATTGGTATACATATTTAATATATTACCTGAAATATATAATTTACATTTAAAGGGAATTTTTCTAAAATTCAGTTAGTTGTAGAGAAAGTGACG